>NC_064644.1:125377783-125679899 GCF_023864345.2 Schistocerca serialis cubense
GGAAATGTTGGTGTAACCAGTCTCACAAGAGTTTCAATCTTCAGCCTGTTCATCGTATGCCGGAAAGGGCAATGGTTGCACCAATGGCAGAATAACCTGCCGCGAACATGCAGATGCCACTTGATTTGGAGCAGTGGTGAGAGCCTACTGTTGTTCTGAGAAACCTTGCTGCTGTTTAATGATACATTGGAGTACTTTTTTCATTGAGTCATTCGTTTGGTGACTTGTCACTCATACTAACACATGGAGAAAATATCACTCTCGCTCATCGCCAAGTTTGCTGCAGCAAGAATAAACACGGTGTAGAGAATGTAGTACTTCATAGGTACACACATGAGATACAATGAGGTAGAGGTTGTGCTTAGCACTGAACACATTGACTGGGCCACAGTAATATAGGTTACAGAGTAGATCAAGCACTTGTTCACAATCGCTTAAATAATACTGTTTCTTTGGCAGCTCATCAGAATGCGCCATGGGACCGATCCAGGTGGTCTCTATAAGTGGGCCTGTGAACTGTATGGAAGTGCAGTCTCTGAAATTGTGCGCATCATGAGTGAAAGTACATAAGTTTTAAATTCCAAATTTAATATTTTGGTTTTCTGTCAGCTGATTTTACTTTGAATACCAATCGGTGCACAAGAGATTGAATTGAAGGTTTGGTTCCATTCGTTCACATTACATATGACCAAAACTACCAAGAACATTTTTATATAATCTACACCAGGTTGTGTAAATTATTGTATGTTTTACGCGTACCATTCTTAAAGGTGCATGAGTTGCCATTAAGTTTTCTATCTCAGTTGTCCCCCATTCTCTTTTGTGCAAGAGTGTAGTAGTCTGCATTTTTGCAACATTCTTGTGGGTACCATTAAACCAAGGTGATTTTTTGTGCCTTATATTACTGTGTTACATACTTACCAAGACTACAGTTTTATAATGTCCTAGTGCCTTAATCACAGTTGTTCTGCATTGTCATGGCTGAACCAAAGGATTTTAGTTCATCTTTAAGATGTCCATTAGTGACTGTCTATCAGTCCTACTCTGCTAGGTTTGTTGGTACCCATTTTTTCTTGTTGATCACCATCCCTGTAATAGTGTTTTTTATCTAACCCCTCTGTTTGTAGCCAGGACGCCTACAATATGTCAGTTTTGTGTGTGAGCTGCCAGATTTACTCAGTATTGCTTGGTAAGAATATTTATCCTTACTGACAGTAATATAAGTGTAGAATAATGACTGTTACTTGGAAAATAAAAGTCTTCATCTACTAATACCATGCGCACCGGGTATTTCTGCACTATTGAGTTTGGCTGACTTCAAACGACTTTACGACCAGTCCAGTGGTTATTAGAAATAACCAGTTACTGGTCTAAATCCACTATCCCAGTTTTTCTTGTCAATATTAGTTTGCTGTTGAATCATTTTGGACCTGAGTAGACCTAATGTTTCTCCTGGTTGCTATTAATGCTTCACCCCATGTGGAATCTAATCTAACTTTCCAATCTACTGTACATTCCACTTGACGTCGAAAATTTCCCTACTGTCACAAATTCAGGTTAGAGCCAACTCTCAGTCCCTAATATGATACTGGTTTACAGGGGAGATGGATTTTCTGGGACTTAACAACTAATATCTTAGAAGTCTCACTCTTTGTATTTACCATTAACTTTGTTGTAATTTATTTACAAGATTGCAGTTTTTCTAATAGGACTTGGAGTTTCACTTAAACTATGGAAAGAACAATGTGCATTCCATCAGTTGTGTACTAAAATTTGCATAACATAATCATGATATTTAGTTTTAAGTGGTAAGGTGGTGGTTTCTTAGAATAGATTATTCTAGCTGCAACAGATATATCCAGCACTGTGTAATAGTTTCAGGAACACATTATTTTAATACTTATCACAAATACGGTTTGTATTATGCACTGTGCATTAGGTAAGTAGGTTGGAGATTTAGTTTGTAATAGCAAAAAATAAATAATATTTGCCATTGAATGGCTTAACTCATTAGAAAATGCTTTGAAACATGGTGCAGTGGGTAAGACACTGGGCGAGCTCTTTGGCAGTGCATGGTTCATATCCATTGCCCCTTATCTGAGTTTAGGTTTGCCATGGTTTGGCCTAAACTGGCTGAGGTGACTGCGAGAATGGTTCCTTGGAAAAGACGATGGCAGATTTCCTACCCCATCCTTGTCCTATCTGAGTTTTAACTCTGTCTCTGATGACCTATTTGTTAGTGAGATATTAAACCCTAAACTTTTCACATTACTTTAGAAGGAGACAGATTAACTAATTTTAATCAGTGGTGTTCAAATTTTGATTACATTAGAAATAATAGATCCACCTGTTGTGTGAAATCAATACATAAGCAATGTGATCAGATGTACCCAGACACCCCCAAAAACACACGTTTTTCATATTAGGTGCGTTGTACTGCCACCTACTGCCAGGTAATCCATATCGGAGACCTCAGTAGTCATTAAACATCACAAGAGAGCAGAATGGGGTGCTTCGCGGAACTCACGACTTCGAACGTGGTCAGGTGATTGGGTGCCACTTCTGTCATACGTCTGTACGCAAGATTTCCACACTCCTAAACATCCATAGGTCCACTGTTTCTGATGTGATAGTAAAGTAGAAATGTGAAGGGACGCATACAGCACAAAAGCGTACAGGCTGACCTCGTCTGTTGACTGACAGAGACCTCTGACAGTTGAAGAGGGTCATAATGTGTAACAGGCAGACATCTATCCAGACCATAACACAGGAATTCCAATCTACATTAAGATCCACTGCAAGTACTATGACAGTTAGGCGGGAGGTGAGAAAACTTGGATCTCCTAGTCGAGCGGCTGTTCATAAGCCACACATCATGCCGGTAAATGTCAAACGATACCTCGCTTGGTGTAAGGAGCATAAACATTGGATGATTGAACAGTGGAAAAACGTTGTGTGGAGTGACGAATCACGGTACGCAATGTGGCGATCCGATGGCAGGGTATGGGTATAGCAAATGCCCAGTGAATACCATCTGCCACCATGTGTAGTGCCAACAGTAATTTTCGGAGGCAGTGGTGTTAGGGTATGGTTGTGTTTTTCATGGAGGGAGGCTTGCACCGCTTGTTATTTTGCACGGCTCTATCACAGCACAGGCCTACATTGGCATTTTAAGCACCCTCTTGCTTCCCACTGTTGAAGAGCAATTCGGAGATGGCGACTGCATCCCTCAACACGATTGAGCACCTGTTCATAATGCATGGCCTGTGGTGGAGTGATTACACAACAACAACATCCCTGTAATGGACTGGCCTACATACAGTCCTGACCTGTATCCTACAGAACACCTTTGGGACGTTTGGTAATGCAGACTTTGTACCAGGCCTCGCCAACCAGCATCGATAACTCTCCTCAGTGCAGCACTCCGTGAAGAATGGGCTGCCGTTCCCCAAGAAACCTCCCCGCACCTAATTGATAGTATGCTTGCGAAAATGGAACCTCTCATCAAGGCTAAGGCTGGGCCAACATCATATTGAATTCCAGCATTACCGATGGAGGGCGCCACAAACTTCTAAGTCATTTTCAGCCAGGTGTCCGGATACTTTTGATCACATAGTGTATAATAAAAATGTGTGTGTGTGTGTGTGTGTGTGTGTGTGTGTGTGTGTGTGTGTGTGTGTGTTACACTCCTCTTCGTAAACCACTGGATCAATTTCAATCAAACTTGGTACACATATTTATACCTGTCAGCCAACTATCAGTGTCTGGGTAAGAACCACCTACCTATCGTAGTTCAGAAAATATGATGTCATAAACACCGATATGCATGAAAAACTTCCATACCATGTGTGAAGTTTTAAACACATTTATTCTTTACTACTAAGATAATCTTACAGTTGAGTCAACTTAAGGAAATCCCTGACACATGATGGTGCTTTTGACAGATTTCAACTGCGAAAAGCAAGTAACTGTAGATGAAAACAGTATCTGTCTATTGAGCTATGAAGAGATGTTGCCATGGAGATTGCACAAAATCGCATTATAGATGTGTGAAGCAGCTGCACCCTGTGTACAGAAACTATCAGGGATACTGTACTTAAACATTTGTACGTTGTGCATATTTCTTTGTACGACTGTTTCATAATTTGTGAGGTGTTTTCACAAATACTAGCAAATGAAATGTTTTTGATATTACACTACAAACACAGTTCGGTTTTTGTTTTCATTTGTGATATAAAATTGGCAAAATGAATACCCAGGCAATAACGGATTTGACAGCTAGTCTAGTGAATAAAACACTCTTGTTATTTCTCTCTTTACATGAACTGTGAACAAAAGTTCAATCTATGCACTTTTCAGAACGTCATGTGATTCACCATAGAGCTCAGCGGACATACAACAAATCTTTGGCTGTATTTAAAAGCAGAATCTTCAATTATTTCACATTATAATCCATACGTATTGTAAAAGTGTGTGTACATATATATGTACATATGTACCACATCTCCTCCTAAACCACTAGATTGATTTCAACCAAACTTGGTACACATATCACTTATTGTCTGGAAACAACCACTGTGGGGTAAGAGCCACCTACCTCTCAAAGGAGTAAGAGCAGGGTTGAAAAAGAAGTGCAGCTCATGATATGCAAACAGCCGGACTATATTCGTCCAGTATTTGAGAATGCGAGCACTCAGTTGCTTGCAACAAACTTTACTCACAATTGAAGTATCTTCGAAACTTTTTCTCACTAATAGCACCACAAAATGATGAAAAGAATAAAGTTTATAGCTTACTACATTTTTAGTGTTCATGCAGCTAAACTGCCGCATCAGGCATGATTATTCAATTTATTACTTCTTTTCTACTAACTCTGTTTGCAACACATTTTGCTGATGGTTTCACAATTACCACTGAATGTACCTGCAAAATTATATAATTGCACAACGCACAGTTCAGGAGATATAATGCCATTACCATTGAGGTGTGTAAATGCAAAACCGCAGGGCAAAATTTGCTAGAAATGCAGGTGACGTATGTGTACAAATATCTGTGAAATATTTTAAATGTATGTGACACACACATGCGGGCAAAGCTGAGGGCAAGAAGCCCCTCGTATACACTTGATTTGATTTCAGCCAAACTTGGTACACATATTACTTACTATCTGGAAAGAAATGCTAAGGGCGTAGGAACCAGCAATCCTGCTGCAGTGGGGGTGAGAAGAGAGGAGGAGGGAGATGGCCAGGCAGACAGGGGGAAGGAGGAAGTCGACACGATAGTGAGGAGATGGAGATGGACAGAGAGAGGGAGAGGAGGAAATGGACAGATAAAGGGGCGAAGAGGAAATGGAGAGACACAGAGGAACGAGGAGAGGCAGAGATGGAAAGGAAAGATGAGGAGATGGAAAGAAAGAGGGGTATAGATGCAGATGGACAGAGAGGGGGGAAGGAGATGGTCAGAGAGTGGGATGTGTGGAAGAGGTAGAAAGAGAGGGGGGGGGGGGCAGGAGGGGATGGACAGATCGAGGGGGGGGGGGAGTATATGGAATAATAGAAGATTAGAATAAGTACATACCCAGGTAACACTGCATACTCAGCTAGTATAAAAAAAAAACACGTAAAGCAATACAATAATCATCTAATATTGCTTTAGAGAATTTAATGGTGCTGACAGACACATTTCGTCATAGACTGATACGGTAGCGCCCATCTGTAGCTTCTTTGACAGTCAAGAGTGCTGAGTCTTCTGATTATTTAATTGTTTATGCCAAGGTTGCTGACACTGCGTGTATTCTTATCATAAACACAGATCAAGGGAAAGTATGAATAAAATGTCTTTAATAAGGTATTTTTTCATTCCACAACTTATATCTGTCTTAAAAATTGCATTAACAATAATGGAAGTTTCTGGAAGGAACAGTATGTTTGCATTATTAGGCTGTAATTCCTCTGTGGTGGTGTGGCCTTCATTCCAAAGACTACCATGATGCAGATGTCACCACTAATCTTTACTGAGCTAATTATTAGCAAATTAACATTACGTTGGTGAAAATCCTTTCAACTGGTTCCTTCTTTTAGTCAAGTTGTGCCATAAATTTTTGTTTTTACCAGTTTAATTCAGTACATCTTCTTTATTTACCCAGTCTACCCATATAATTTTTAGCATTCTTATGTAATGAGAGACATAGAAAAACACAGAGAAACCCATTTTGCCTCCAAACTGCTACTTATGCTATTTGATGTTTTTCCTGTAAAAGGTTATCTGCACCATTCCTTTTCCTGTTTGTGTTTTTCATCGAGGACAGTAGGGATCACATGATACACAATCTCCTCGCTATCCCTATGTCCCAAGAAGACTTTGACCAGGAACTTAACACAGTAAAAACAGTAGCAACAAATAATGAATTTAACCCCAACATCATTGATAAAATTGTAGGTAAAATGAAGAAGAAGCAAGCCAGGTTCCTACTGTCCCCAATGAAAAATACAGTCAAACTGGAAAAGGAAAGGTTCAGATTACCTTTTATAGGGAAAACATCAAATAACATAAGTAACATTTTGAAGGCAAATGGTTTCTCTATGTTTTTCTATGTCTCTCAGACAATAGGTAGTTGCTTGTTCAATGCAAAAGTCAAGCAGCCAACCATCACAAAAAGTGAAGTTTATAAAATCACATACCATGACTGTCACTCTTGCTACATTGTGCAGACGGGGAGGTCAATCTGTACTAGGCTTAAAGGACACCACAAATACATAATCAGTGTAAAAGTCCTACACACAGAGGAAAAGGGGGCTAAACTCAACCAATTAGAAATTTTAGAAATTAAGACAGATGTTTACACCCCACACCTATTGTTAAATGAGCAAACCCAATTCAATTATTCATCTCTCTTAGATGAGATCACAACCCCAGGATAGGAACAGAACTTTGGACCCCAGTCCTTTGTAGTTAAAAAGTTCTTGGTTGATGCATAACTTTAGTCCTGTCATGTTAGTGTAGTTGCTGAATTGTGTAATAATGTATGTCATTTGTTAAAAAATGGTATTGAAGTAATTTTGCATTAAACTATAGATTGATACTTTAAGAAGTTAAGATGATTATCTTTGCCTTGTCATCATGTTTATCTGCACATTATCATCTTTGGAAATCTGTAATCTACTTGAAAATGGGTTTATAACCCGAAACCTAGGTTGTACAGTAACATTAATAATAAAATTGTGAAATAACACAAAAAACGATGTTTGTTTAGCTAAGAAACTGATAAGTTTAGTCAAATGAGGAGTTTGTGCCATTCTGAGGATGAAGAATATCATAATCGGTTTGTTGCGCAGATTATAAACTCAAAAACTAATTCGTTCAAGTAACAAGGATGGCGTATCTTATGCTTAAATTCACTGTAACATATCTTTTTTAGCTGTGGTGGGTGGACATTAGCTGTCTACAAACTATTATTACTGCTTACTCCTGTTTTTATGCCAGTAGAATGATGGTTCTGTTTCATAAAGTGGTTTGCAAATGTGATATACGTACATTTTTTTTCCACTTTTCAGTGCTTTAAGTGTTCAGAGTATCTTCTTCTAAACTTTGTTTATCTTGCACACGTGTGCTGAATCACAGTTTTGAAGATTGACGTATATCTGCACAACTTCAAATAACTTCAGCAAAACAGTTTCAAATACAGGGTGTTTCAAAAATGACCGGTATATTTGAAACAGTAATAAAAACTAAACGAGCAGCGATAGAAATACACCATTTGTTGCAATATGCTTGGGACAACAGTACATTTTCAGGCAGACAAACTTTCGAAATTACAGTAGTTACAATTTTCAACAACAGATGGCGCTGCAGTCTGGGAAACTCTATAGTACGATATTTTCCACATACCCACCATGCGTAGCAATAATATGGCGTAGTCTCTGAATGAAATTACCCGTAACCTTTGACAACGTGTCTGGCCGAATGGCTTCACATGCAGATGAGATGTACTGCTTCAGCTGTTCAATTGTTTCTGGATTCTGGCGGTACACCTAGTCTTTCAAGTGTCCCCACAGAAAGAAGTCACAGGGGTTCATGTCTGGCGAATAGGGAGGCCAATCCACGCCGCCTCCTGTATGTTTCGGATAGCCCAAAGCAATCACACGATCATCGAAATATTCATTCAGGAAATTAAAGACGTCAGCCGTGCATTGTGGCCGGGCACCATCTTGCGCAAACCACGAGGTGTTCGCAGTGTCGTCTAAGGCAGTTTGTACCGCCACAAATTCATGAAGAATGTCCAGATAGCGTGATGCAGTAATCTTTTCGGATCTGAAAAATGGGCCAATGATTCCTTTCGAAGAAATGGGGGCCCAGACCAGTACTTTTTGAGGATGCAGGGACGATGGGACTGCAACATGGGGCTTTTCGGTCCCCCATATGCGCCAGTTCTGTTTATTGACGAAGCCGTCCAGGTAAAAATAAGCTTCGTCAGTAAACCAAATGTTGCCCACATGCATATCGCCGTCATCAATCCTGTGCACTATATCGTTAGCGAATGTCTCTCGTGCAGCAATGGTAGTAGCGCTGAGGGGTTGCCGCGTTTGAATTTTGTATGGATAGAGGTGTAAACTCTGGCGCATGAGACGATACGTGGACGTTGGCGTCATTTGGACCGCAGCTGCAACACGGCGAACGGAAACCCGAGGCCGCTGTTGGATCACCTGCTGCACTAGCTGCGCGTTGCCCTCTGTGGTTGCCGTACGCGCTCGCCCTACCTTTCCAGTACGTTCATCCGTCACGTTCCCAGTCCGTTGAAATTTTTCAAACAGATCCTTTATTGTATCGGTCCTTTGGTTACATTAAACCTCCGTTGAAAACTTCGTCTTGTTGCAACAACACTGTGTTCTAGGCGGTGGAATTCCAACACCAGAAAAATCCTCTGTTCTAAGGAATAAACCATGTTGTCCGCAGCACACTTGCACGTTGTGAACAGCACACGCTTACAGCAGAACGATGACGTACAGAATGGCGCACCCACAGACTGCGTTGTCTTCTATATCTTTCACATCACTTGCAGCGCCATCTGTTGTTGAAAATTGTAACTACTGTAATTTCGAAAGTTTGTCCGCCTGAAAATGTACTGTTGTCCCAAGCATATTGCAACAAACGGTGTATTTCTATCGCTGCTCGTTTAGTTTTTATTGCCGTTTCAAATATACCGGTCATTTTTGAAACACCCTGTACTTATGGAGGTGTGGTTCGAGTTCTATTGAAAAATCCGATACATTAAAGGTGCAGTTCTGACTCAAGTAAAACTAGAAGTGACACTTTGATATTTGACACTTGGCAATTACATCATTCCAATAACTATGCCTCTACCATGTTCTAAAAAGTACAGTTCCAAAGTTCTTGTGTGATACATTGGATGCCATTTATGATGCCGTAAATACTAATATAAAAGCTAACATTTTCACTCTAGCACCCCAAAAATGGTTTCTTTCTTTCTCAAGTCCACTGGGAAAATGTTTAAAGTGCAGCGAAGTTTACAGTACTCACCACTTTCTTTTCAAGACAGCCCTATACCTCATTGACCTGCATTTGGTGTATTTTTAATAGCAAAGATTGCATTGCAGTATTTGTATACAAACACAAAGTGTCATGGTATCCATTTGGAAGTTAAAATCTAACCAACTTCATACATAGAATAGATTCTAACCTAACCTCCTCAACTCCACCAAAAACTGATGAATGAGATTACAAGCACTGTGACCAAGCTGTCAGCCATTTTTATTATGCTACCTCAGGCAATGGCATCTGATGACCATTGTCGGTGCCACTGTGAATGCGGCCTAAACAGGGGTTGACTGAGTAACTTCCAATACCTCCCCCCATGCAGCAATCTGATCACCTGCAGCCCGTGACACTTCAAAGGACTGTGCTATATTGAGCACATCCATAAGCGATGGATTCTCGCATTGAAGCGCTTTTTCTTGGATTTTCCTCTCTGGGCGAGACTAATAATAACATCACGTGCCACGTGATCTGTGTAGGATTCATGATTGCTACTAGTGACAAATTCACAGTGATGGCTCAACCCATGCTATTCTGCAGGCCAGTCTTTGTAAGATTAGTTTGGGCATTTCTGACAATGAAAAAACTCTACACACATCCCAATGACATGCGTTCTGTCACAGTAATAGGTTGAGAGAAGCTTGCACATTTCATCAAATGAAAAGATTGCTAGTTCTTGTAAAGGTGCAAGTTGGCCCAACAACTGATAAATGCATGGCAAAAGCCAGGAAAGAAAGAAAGCACTACACAGGTATGCATCGCCCACCTGAAAAACCTTGAAATGATGGCATGACCATGTCTTGTAGGTGTCCCAAGCTTCAGCCAGTTCATCATATACCGGAAAGGGCTAAGTTGCACTGATAGGAGACTAACCTGCCATGAACACACAGATGCCACTTGATTTAGAGTGGTAACGAGAGCCTGCTTTTGATCCGTGAAACCTTGCTGCTGGGCAATAATTTATTGTAGTATTTCTTACATCAAGACGTTTGTTGGGAGGCCTTTCACTGACACCAACACATGGAGAAAACATATCCCTCACTCATTGCCAAGTTTGCTATAGCAAGAACAAACATGATTTATGGAACATAGTACTTCATAGGGTAACACATGAGATACAATGAAGTACAGGTTTCACGTAGAACTGTACACTTTGACTCGACAACAGTAATACAAATTACAGAATAGACTGAGCACTCGTTTGCGAGCGCTTAAATAATACTGTTTCTTTGGCGGTTCACCAGAACGCACCAGGAGGCTGACCCAGGTGGCATCCTGTGAACGTTATGGACACACAATCTCTGAAATTGCACTTTTCCTGAATAAAGGTACATTATATGATGCTTGGAAATTGGTTGAGCTACCATCTGATATGATTCCAATACAAAACGTATGGAGTATATAAAAAGAAGACAACTGTTGAGAAGAAAATTTTTAAAGCTGGTTTGGTTGCAAAGGGATGTAGTCAAGTAGAAGGCATAGACTGTAATGATATTCATAGTCCTGTTTCGACTTTTGAAATAATTCATGCATTGATAGCAGCTATTTTTGAGAAAAATTGGCGTATTGATCAGTATGATGTGAAGAGTAAGGTACATATGTGCATAGCAAATGAAAGGAAAAAGGATATGTGCTCCAGCCAGAAAGTTTCATCAAGAGAGACAAAATTTTGATTTGTAAGTTAAGCAAGTAAATATATGGTCTGAAACAAAGTGCTGAAATGATCACTTAAATAACTCGTTACAAAAACTAGGATTTGTTCAAAATGGTATAGAGCTATGTGTATACAAATTAAGTGTAAAGGCAGGGAAAGTTAATCTGCCATTATATGTGGATGACATGCTTACATTTGCACTGGATGACATGCTTACATTTGCACAGAATGAAGAGAGAAGGCAAAAGGTGAAAACTCTTCTAGAAAGTCACTTTGAAACCAAGCACATGGGCACGGTGTCACACATTGGGAGAGAAATTTGAGAACAGTGAATATGGAACAATTAGTCTTTCTCTGAGGGAATATATTAATCAACTGCTTGACAGATTCAGACTTCAGAATGCTTAGGGATCGAGACCCCCAGTAGAAATGAACTAAATTTCATTGAAGAGAAGTGTGACAATGAAGTTAAAAACCCTCCGTATTGTGAGCCTTTATCTTTCACAAGGCACATGATCAGACATAGCTTTCTCGGTGGCGAAGTTGTCATTATATTGTTTAAAATTTAATGTGAACCTTTTTAATCCAGCAAAACAAAAAGGACACTAAGAAATGTGAAAGAAACAGCACTCTACAAACTTACATATTATCCCACTGGTCAAATACTTGCAGCATTTGCTGATGCTGATTGTGCTACTTACAAAGATGATTGAAAAAGTATTACCGGGTACATGATAATTCTGGCAGAATCTCCAGTCTATTTGAAGAGTATGAACAAACTGCAATTGCATAGAGCATAGTGGAAGTAGAATAGGTGCCGTGGCAGCCTGCACAGGAGAGATGGTATGGATGAGAGAGTTACTGAAGAGCCTTGACTGAAAGAACTGATTGGAATCGAGCAGCATTTCGATAATCAAGCCACAGTTATACACTCCAAGAACCATACAGATAAATCAAGAAAAGAACATAAAAAAATTGTCATGAAATGCCATTTAATCAGGGAGACTGACATTCAGTACATTTCAATTAATAAAAATCAAGCTGACCTTTTAACAAACCCACTGAATCAGAATATTCGTGAATGTCATTGTAAGAATATTTTATGTTTTAAATATGTAAAATAAGGGAAAGGCAATCTTTCTTCTATAATGGATCAATGTGTGGAGCTCAGAAACACTTAAGATTAAGTTTTTACAGTTTCTAACCCACAATTCAACAGAAAGGGCATATGAGTAGTGAGACTGGACAGTTCAAATTACTGGGCATTCAGATAGACAGTAAGCTGTCGTGGCCAGCCCATGTTCAGGATCTTGTTTAAAGACTAAGTGCTGCTTTATTTACCATTAGAACAGTATCTGAAATAAGGGATAGTTCAACAGGGAAAGTAGTGTACTTAGCTCATTTTTATTTACTAATGACAAATTTTTCGGGGTAACTCTTCTGATTCAAAGAGAGTATTTTTGGCTCATAAATGGGTGGTTTGAGCAATGCGTGGTGTAAGTTTATGAATCTCTTGTCAACTCCTGTTCAGTAGTCTGGGAATTCTGACTGGCTTCTCAATACATATTTTCTTTAATGTCATTTGTTGCTAACAATATCAGCTTATTCCCAAGATTTAGCAGCCTTCACTCAGTTAATATCAGGCAGAAATCCAATCTGCATTTGGAATGCACCTCCTTGGCTTTTTTTGAAGGAAGGCGTACATTATTGTGCTACATCCATTTTCAGTAAGCTGCCACAAGAATTCAAAAATCTTTGTCAGTAATCTACGCACTTTCATGTCTAAACTGAAGAGTTCTCTGATGGCTCACTCCTTCTATTCTGTTCAGTAACTCTGGAAAAAGTTAAAAAATCAAGCTAATTTCTGTGTTGAACCAATTATTGAAAGCAGTTGCCTGAGTTGATGGAGATGCAGAGGGAGTAGGGAAGGCTGGAAGGAGGGGGGTAGTGGGAAAGAGCAGGTCTTTGGACAGATGATTCCATCATTCAACAAAACAAAAAGAGTACAGAGGGTAGAACAGAAACAGGTGCTGGATACTGAAAGGAGGAGAAAGGGGGGGGGGGGAGACGAAGATGAAAAGGGAGAGTGGTTGGAGGGGGGGGGGGGGGGAATTAGTCTTGCCAGGGCCATGGGAATGTGTTTACTTCTGCTTGCCGTGGCTATGGGAATGTGTTTACTTCTGCTAGAAAAAGAGCTAATGCTCGAAAGCTGGTGTAAATGCCGTTTCCTGTTATGTGTTAATGTGCTCCAGGCATTGATTGCTGAATGCCGTTTCCTGTTATGCGTTACTGTGCTCCATGTATTGATCATTGTAGGTGTGTGGCTGCCTTTCCATTATTTTATTCTTTGTCTGTTTTACATCTGAAATGATATACGTGGTTAATTTTAGATATCATTTAGAGGAAAGAAGTGTTTAAAGTTAAAAAAGTGGATGAGAGATCTTTACGTATTCTATATTTGTGACATGACTGGATTATCTTTGATGTTTAAAAAAATAAAATTTTGTTTTGTTAAGAAGATGTTTTGTTTTCTTTGCTTTGATGGTGTATGCAGTTTTTTTCCACCTATCTCGGTACATATTAATGTGGGTAGTGTGGCTGCTTTGCTGTACTCCAATAAAGGTCTTACTGAGACCTTCAGCATACTGGGCATGGGAATCCATCCCTTCAGATATGACGTCCACAGATGGCCAAACTATATAGGAGGGAATTTTCGGTTTGGAAGGTATGATACCTGTCAAAATGCAGGTGTTGTTGATGGTTAGTGAGCTTGATATGGACAGAAGTACTGATCGAGCCATCAGAGAAGGGAGGTCAACAACTAGAAAGGTAGCACATTGGACTGAAGAGAACCAGATGAAGAAAAGGGGAGGTAAGGTGTTCAGGCTGTGGGGAATGAAGATGTCTTGGCCATAGGTCCAGGTCACAAAGATCTCATCAGTGAACCAGACAAGGGGTTTGAGCTTGGAAGACTGGAAAGGTTTCTTCTCCATGGCCCATATACAAGTTGACATATGAGCATGCCGTATGGGTGTCATGCCTGTGCCACAGATTTGTTCGTATATTTTCCTATCAAAGGAGAAGTAGTTATGCATGAGGATGTAATTGGTGAGATATATTCAGTATCTTGTGTGTTATCCAAGAATTTCTACAAGGTATTTTCTTCTTGCATATTAGACCCTATTGCTGTCTTCACTATTTCATCTCTTAAAGCTACACAATCGACTTCTATACATTTATATTCTTGTTCTTTGTCCCTTTGAAAGAAACATGAAATCTGTAAGTCATCAGTTCATCATTGTATGATCTTTGCTTTGAAAAGAAAAGGAGAAAAATTTTGTAATCCGTAATGCCAACATTTCTGCATATATATCTCATAATTTGTTATCTACATCTGTTACAGAGCCTCCACCACCTATGGCTGCAAGATCTCTTATAATGGTTGCTAAGTGCCTTCAAAATCTTGCTAATCTCATTGAATTTGGAGGGAAGGAACCCTACATGGAAGTTGTCAACCCCTTTATCCTCAAAAACAAAGAGCGCATGGTTGTTTTCCTGGATCAGCTGTCTGTAAGTCTGCTTGAAGGTTTTAATTTACGTTCATAACTAATTATTAGAAGCTTTGTATACTTGACCGTTTGCACCACTTTGGACAAATATTTGAGAAACAGAATTCATTTGTATATTTACATAAATGATTAACATGTCATTGGAGTTAAAATTTAATTGTTGTTATAAATTATGTCATTTCAGAATTTGCCAGAAAAGCCTGAACCTGAGGAGGCAAGGATTAAAGGTGATCCAGCTCGAGATTTAGGCACACTTCACCACATATGTGTCTCACATCTAAAGGAACTACAAGCCCTTAGCAAAAGCCAGGTAACATCTTGTTTCAGATGGCAATAGAAATCTGCTCCTTGGTCACAGATCGATTCAAGAATTACAGCATGAACTTCCTCATTATTGGAAAATATCTTTCCTCCAAAATTGTATTTCAGTTTGTTGAAAAGTTTGCCTGGAAGTTGTCATCTGTGTTCAATGTCAATAACCGTTATTCCCAATCACTATCACCTGCACCTGTGCGGCTTTGGTCAAATTGTTGGCACGATTTCACTATGGCTCTACATGACATTGCATTTGGTTCACATGCTGCCAGAATTTCATGGTGAATCCATGTGCAATTTAGATGTTTTGCCCACAGGAATCATACTTCCAGCGTATTTATACTTCTGAGTTCCAGTTTCTCTCCCACACTGTGGGGCACCTGTTATCTATACCACAGCAGAACCATATGTCTGCAGAAAATGTATTCTCTTCTGACAATGCTCTTGGTGTGCAGAGATCTTAGCAGGGAACATTCAATATATATGCACTACATTGCCTTCTGCTGTGAAGCATTCCTGATACATGTTGTTGGAAATAGGTTAATTGTGGCTGCTACACTGCCAGTGTTTTTCCTACAGCACTCCCCTACATATGTGTTTAGGATCATTTGAACAATTTTACTTGCAATGTAGATTCATCTATTTGGTCTTTCATGTGCTTTGTCTGTTCGTGTACACAGATATTTCCAGGCTTCCTTCCATTCATCTGGGAGGACACTTGTCCTTGCAGAAATCAATCTGGGTGCTGCACAAAATTTGTCCTAGTTACAACTGCTACCCTGCAGCCACTTAATTTCACTGTCACTCTGTATATTTTCGTGGTACTGTAGGATAAACATTGTCACCTGTTCCCTCCTCTGTTTTCTTTAACATACCTTCATATCCTTCACTTCTCTTGTCATATTTTTCAATTTACTACATTCATAAGTGAATAATTCAGCTTTCCTTCCGTCCTTTGACATTCATATCTACATTTATGTTTCATTTTATTTCTTGTATTTCTTGCTCCATTCCTATGCAACTGACAGTACTCTTCCACCTGTGTTGTTAACCTACGCCATTCCTGTCACAGAACTACCTTCCACAGGGAACATAGTTTTACTTAATTTCTTTATTAAGTTTAACCATTACCAGATATTTAATATGAGTTATGTTATTCCTCCATCTCATGGCTCAGGTTTTTTGCATCCTAATTTGTCATTTAATTGCTTCTATTGTATAGTATATTGTTTATGTACATATGTTTATGTTTTAGTGGTATATGATTAGCCTCATAGTCAGTATATTTTGCTTCACTTTCGACTATATGGTATCATTTCATGAGATTATTCTGCTACCTACTTCTCCATTTCTCCACTTTTACTTTGCAATATGAGTCCTTTCATTATTTTATGTCTCCTTTCTGCCTTCTAGGCTCTCTTCCTTGCTACAATCTTTTAGCAGGTCTCTTACCCTTGTAATAATCTCTGTTTTCAGCCACATCTCAGCAGATTACAGTTTATCACATGTTTTATCAAACCACCTATTCATAACTCCTCCCCCCCGCCCCCTCTTAGATTGATCTTCTTTCCAAGGTTTGACCACTTTCCTGTGATTTCCATTCTGTTTCTGAATGTTATTTTGTCCTGAGAGTAATGGACGAGTACCATGTTTCGTTTTTATGGCACACTTGTAATATGGAATTTTTCTCCTTTAATGTGAGATGTCTTGGAGTATTATGATATAAAACCTCACCTTCGAAAACAGCAGAAAAACCTGTTGAGTATCTTCATCAGGTTACCTTCCATATCTTCTCTTTAAGATTTTTGGTGATTCCAAGCACTGTTGTTCTTGAAGCTGGTATTTTACAGAAGCTGTGTGATGTTGTATATACTGTGCCACTTTTTTTTCTCTGCTTTAAAACTGAGGAACATATTATTCCTTTTTACATCACTTACTTCTGATAATTAGCATTGTGTGTGTAAACTGAATGGGAAGTCATTAACATGTGAGGAGTGTACCCACGATGGAATGTAGTGAAAGCCCAGTAATGCACAGAGGTGTCAAAACTCATGGGATAGAAATACACAAGAATCGAGAGTTTTTATTCACCATTGATCATTTAATAATGAAATAGGCTTCAACATTGTTGTATAATACAGTCAGGTATATAGTAAGAAAATAAGCTGATAGCATTTAATTACATTATACATATTGAACACCACAATAATAGTATATGCTACAGGAAGATTTCTAAGAGCTAGTGTCAATGATGTAGTATGGTACAAACACTGTGCAATAATAACTGGATAGAGTGTACATGACACAATTATAAAAAAAAACTTAGGAGCACAATCATACAGAACATAAACATACCATATAATGATACAATACACTATAGGAAAGTTCATTACATGCTAATATCCTCCTCAGGCATCTCAAAGAATTCTTTAATATGGTAAAATGGGCCATCTGATAGCCAGCTGTACCACTTAATTCTAAAAATTTTGAGATCCATAGAGCAGACATAGATGGATGCTTTGTAGAAAATTTTGAGTAGGTTCACTTTGTGAGAATTTTCATTTCTTGCTAACCTGTGCCTTGGTGTATGTAAATTAGCCTTAGCACTGGTGTTGTGTTAATGAGATTCTCCCCTAGCAGTAAATTCTAAAATATTATTGTTAACACAGAGCACAGACACATTATATGTAGGCCTTTATTTAAAAAAAAAAAAAAAAAATCTTGATGTGAGGGGAGTGTCCCCCCTACAATTAGCCAACATGACATGTGTGAGTGGAATAGTCCAAAGTATGTCACCCTAAGGTAATCCAACCTCATTAAATCCCTTACCTTCAAAATGAGGTTATATATTTTTTTCACGTATGTAATTGATATGTTCTTCCCAGTGGAGTCTGGAGTCAGTGTAAATACCTAAAAGTTTTACTGACTTATTTTCTATATCATTAGACACTCTCATTAGGAGTTGTTGGCTTTTATCAGGATTACATGGGAGTTTATTAGCTATAAACCACTACAAGGCTGTATCCTAGTTATCCTGTTCAGATCTGAGATTCTCTGATGTGTGGTAAGTAGTGTTTTATCATCTGCATAGCATATGACAGAATGAGCTGTTGGGCAAATAATTGATTGCTGCAATGAAGAAGAGTCCAAGGATAGATCCTTGTGGAACACCTGTGCTGATTTCTATTGATGAGGAATTTACATTTCTGACTGAGATAGACTGCTTTCTGTTGTTTAAATAAGAATACATCATAGTTAATTTACTTCCACGCACCCAATAAAACTCCAGATTCTTTATTAGTATGTCAACAGGAATGCAATCAGGTGCTCAGGCCACATAATAGCAGTGATACCACGATTTTCTCTTCAATAGCTGTTAAAGTTTGAGCCACAGTTTCGACAACACCTGCTGTTGTGTTCCTCCCCTGGCAAAAAGCAAACTGATTCTTACATGTTGTTGTTGTTGTTGTTGTTGTTGTTGTGGTCTTCAGTCCAAAGACTGGTTTGATCCAGCTCTCCATGCTACTCTATCCTGTGCGAGGTTCTTCATCTCCCAGAACCTACTGCAACCTACATCCTTCTGAATCTGTTCAGTGTATTCATCTCTTGGTCTTCCTCTACAATTTTTACCCTCCATGCTGCCCTCCAATACTAAATTGGTGATCCCTTGATGCCTCAGAATATGCCCTACCATGCGATCCCTTCTTCTAGTCAAGTTGTGCCATACATTTCTCTTCTCCCCAATTCTATTCAATACCTCCTTATTAGTTATGTGATCTACCCATCTAATCTTCAGCATTCTTCTGTAGCACCACATTTCGAAAGCTTCTATTCTCATCTTGTCTAAACTATTTAACGTCCATGTTTCACTTCCATATATGGCTACACTCCATACAAATACTTTCAGAAATGACTTCCTGACACTTAAATCTGTACTCGATGTTAACAAATTTCTATTCTTCAGAAACGCTTTCCTTGCCATTACCAGTCTACATTTTATATCCTCTCTACTTCAACTATCATCAGTTATTTGGTCCCCAAATAGCAAAACTAATTTACTACTTTAAGCATCTCATTTCCTAATCTAATTCCCACAGCATCACCTGATTTAATTCGACTGCATCCCATTATCCTCGTTTTGCTTTTGTTGATGTTCATCTTATATCTTCCTTTCAAGAAACTGTCCATTCCATGCAGCTGCTCTTCCTGATCCTTTGCTGTCCCTGACAGAACTACAATGTCATCGGCGAACCTCAAAGTTTTTATTTCTTCTCCATGGATTTTAATTCCTACTCCGAATTTTTTGTTTGTTTCCTTTACTGCTTGCTCAATATACAGATTGAATAACATTGGGAATAGGCTACAACCCTGTCTCACTCCCTTCCCAACCACTGCTTCCCTTTCATGCCCCTCGACTCTGATAACTGCTATCTGTTTTCTGTACAAATTGTAAGTAGCCTTTCGCTCCCTGTATTTTACCCCTACCACCTTTAGAATTTGAAAGAGAGTATTCCAGACAACATTGTCAAAAGCTTTCTCTAAGTCTACAAATGCTAGAAACGTAGATTTGCCTTTCCTTAATCTAGCTTCTAAGATAAGTCGTAGGGTCAGTATTGCCTCACATGTTCCAACATTTCTACGGAATCCAAACTGATCTTCCCCGAGGTCGGCTTCTACCAGTTTTTCCATTCGTCTGTAAAGAATTCACGTTAGTATTTTGCAGCCATGGGTTATTAAACTGATAGTTCGGTAATTTTCACATCTGTCTACACCGGCTTTCTTTGGAATTGGAATTAATATATTCTTCTTGAAGTCTGAGGGTATTTCGCATGTCTCATACATCTTGCTCACTAGATGGTAGAGTTTTGTTAGGCGTGGCTCTCCCAAGGCTGTCAGTAGTTCCAATGAAATGTTGTCTACTCCCGGGGCCTTGTTTCGACTTACGTCTTTCAGTGCTCTGTCAAATTCTTCACCCAGTATCATATCTCCCATTTCATCTTCATCTACATCCTCTTCCATTTCCATAATATTGTCCTCAAGAACATCGCCCCTTGTATAGACCCTCTATATACTCCTTCCACCTTTCTGCTTTCCCTTCTTTGCTTAGAACTGGGTTTCCATCTGAACTCTTGATATTCATGCAAGTGGTTCTCTTTTCTCCAAAGGTCTCTTTAATTTTCCTGTAGGCAGTATCTATCTTACCCCTAGTGAGATAAGCCTCTACATCCTTACATTTTTCCTCTAGCCATCCCTGCTTAGCCATTTTGGACTTCCTGTTGATCTCATTTTTGAGACATTTGTATTCCTTATGGCCTGCTTCATTTACAGCATTTTTATATTTTCCCCTTTCATCAATTAATTTCAATACCACTTCTGTTACCCAAGGATTTCTATTAGCCCTCGTCTTTTTACCGACTTGATCCTCTGCTGCCTTCACTACTTCAACCCTCAGAGCTACACATTCTTCTTCTACTGTATTTCTTTCCCCTATTCCTGTCAGTTGTTCCCTTATGCTCTCCCTGAAAATCTGTACAACCTCTGGTTTAGTCAATTTATCCAGGTCCCATCTCCTTAAATTTCCACCTTTTTGCAGTTTCTTTAGTTTTAATCTACAGTTCATAACCAATAGATTGTGGTCAGAGTCCACATCTGCCCCTGGAAATGTCTTACAATTTAATCTCTGTCTTACTATAATAAAATCATTCTGCAGCCTTCTAGTATCTCCAGGCTTCTTCCATGTACACAACCTTCTTTTATGATCCTTGAGCCAAGTGTTAGCTATGAGTAAGTTATGCTCTGTGCAAAATTCTACCAGGCAGCTTCCTCTTTCATTCCTTAGTCCCATTCCATATTCACCTACTACGTTTATTTCTCTTCCTTTTCCTACTATCGAGTTCCAGTCACCCATGACTATTAAATTTTGGTCTCCCTTCAGTATCTGAATAATTTCTTTCATCTCATCATACATTTCATCAATCTCTTTATCATCTGCAGAGGTACCGTATTTACTCGAATCTAAGCCGCACTCGAATCTAAGCTGCTGCACCTGAAAAATGAGACTCGAAATCAAGGAAAAAAACATTTCTCGAATCTAAGCCGCACCTGAAATTTGAGACTCAAAATTCAAGGGGAGAGAAAAGTTTTAGGCCGCGCCTCCAAATTGAAACAAAGTTGGTCCATTGTAATATGAGACACAGTTTAGGTCGAATGAATGACGATACAGCTACAGTAGTTTGGTTCGAGTCGTAAGCTTAGCAGTTAAGCTTTACCAGGTAGCCATTGCTATGCGTCAGGCGCTCCGTCCGTATTTATACGCGTGCCGTTCCTTTTTCACCTGCTTCGTCAGGTTTGAATCGATTGCTTATTTTTCTTTGATCTGATAAGTGCCGTTCTCTTTGTTATCGACGTCACTATAAGCTGAAACTTCATTACTTTACTGTGTCATGCATTGTTTGTCGCATTCTGATAATGAGTGTTTACGATCCTGTCGCCGCTAGCGGCATGGCTTGCTTTTGTGCGTGCTACCGCCGCTTACAGTTAAAAAAAAAAAAAAAAAAAAAGAGAGGAATTATCTCATTAACAAAACAATGGCAAGAGACTGCTATTTGTTGTTAATTATACTGCTGCTTTCTTTGATAATGATCAACAAGAACCAAATAATAGACTGCGTATGTTAGAAGATGTTCTGAACGAAATTTTAGCGAAAATGAGAGTTTAGCTAAAATTTTTCTCCGTTTGAAAATCTTTGCAGATGCCTCTTTTGTACATTACATTCTGCACTGAAATTAGAATCATCTTAGATTTAAAAATCTAGTCAATTGTCGTGCTTCATTTCTGACTGAATCACTATTAGGCATAAGAATAATACGAATATAAACATGACATGACACGTATATTCTTCCGCGTGCTGTTGTCTCACACCAGTTCCGTAGTTTATTAGGCAGACGGGATTTAAATGAGATAGCAGCAAACACGAAAGAATACATGGCAAAATGTTTATATTTGTATTATTCTTATGGTGAAGAGAATACTGCATGTGAGTCACAATTCATAAAAATTCCTATTAGCAACCATCTCTTCTCACAGGTAGGAAAAAATTCAGAACGAAGAATTGGCCATATTGACAAACATCCCAAACAGTCCTGCCAGTCGAATTTTCGTAGTACATTGAAATGCTGCTACATTCGAAGATTAACAGTACAGAATTTGTATTTATTTCGTTGGATAATGTACGAAAATGCAGTGGGCGAAACTCGGGGCGGAGAAAAACCTCGTTTTCCACTTTTTTTTTAATTTATTTACTGACGCAGAGGTTTTGGCGCCAGTATTTATCTTCGTGCCTGCAAAGCATGCCTGTGCAGTGCTACATATATTCCCGGCTGAAGTTAGTTGTGACGGTACCTACCAAAATTTTTCAGAACTTCCGCTTACTTTGCACTCGATTCTAAGCCGCAGGCGGTTTTTGGATTACAAAAACCGGAAAAAAAAAGTGCGGCTTAGATTTGAGTAAATACGGTAGTTGGCATATAAACTTGTACTACTACTGTGGTAGGCGTGGGCTTTCTATCTATCTTGGCCACAATAATGCAATCACTATGCTGTTTGGAGTAGTTTACCCGCATTCCTATTTTCCTATTCATTATTAAACCTACTACTGCATTACCCCTATTTGATTTTTTATTTATAACACTGTATTAACCTGACCAGAAGTCTTGTTCCTCCTGCCATCAAGCTTCACAAATTCCCACTATATCTTACTTTAACCTATCCATTTCCCTTTTTTAATTTTCTAACCTACCTGCCCGATTAAGGGATCTGACATTCCACGCTCTGATCCGTAGAACGCCAGTTTTCTTTCTCCTGATAATGATGTCCTCTTGAGTAGTCCCCACCCGGAGATCCAAATGGGGGACTGTTTTACCTCTGGAATATTTTACCGAAAAGAAAGCCATCATCATTTAACCATACAGTAATGCTGCAAGTCCCCGGGAAAAATTATGCCTGTAGTTTCCCCTTGCTTTTAGATGTTCGTAGTACCAGCACAGCAAGGCCGTTTTGGTTAGTGTTACAAGGCCAGATCAGTCAGTTATCCAGATTATTGCCCCTGCGACTACTGAAAAGGCTGCTGCCCCTTTTAAGGAACCACACGTTTGTATTGCCTCTTAACAGTTTGTATTGCCTCTCAACAGATACCCCTCCACTGTGGTTGCACCTACAGTACAACTATCTGTTTCGCTGAGGCACGCAAGCATCCCCACCAATGGCAAGGCCCATGGTTCGTGGGGAGGGACTGTTACATAGGAGACTCTATTTTTCAAAGTAGCTGCTTATTTGTGTGTAGCAGTGGCTCAGATATCTTTGAAAACATTGGCCCAATTGAGACTGCCCTGTATCTTTGGTGAACTTGTTTGATGCTTTTTAAAAAAAACTGTGATAACTTTTGATAACTTGAATGATTCCATAAATACTCCAAATTCTACACATTTATCAAAAATAAAAGCAAATAGTGTGGAGACTGAGCGTATTGTTTGTTTTAATGGTGTAATTTGACAACCAGTAACAGTCCATAGTTTTAGAATTTAAAAATTTGTAAACAACTTTTATAATACCAGCTGATGTGCACATATACAGAAATGGTAGTATTGTTTACGAAAGGTATAAAATAGGAGTGCATTGGCAGAGCTGTCATTCGTACTCAGGTAATTCATGTGAAAATGTTTCTGATGTGATTATGCAGTATGTGTACACCCTGAGAAATCCAGGAAAAACTATATAATCTTTTCATCTGTGAGGAAACCAGGAAAAACACGGGAATTGTTAAGAATTCTGGGAATTTTTCGTTGTTTTAGTTTTCAGTTAAATTTTTGTTGTTTTAACTGGTAAGAATTGATACTCTAGCAAAGAATTTCACTTCAGCCCACTACTGGAGAATAATATTGCAGCAATAAAAAATAAACGAGGGGAAAAACCCAAAATAAAACTTGGGTTGCAAAGGAAATGTGCCATTTACAACAACAAAACACAGTGCACACACAAGCGTCTTCCAACAGTAAAGTGTGTCAATGGCTTACGCTGAAGGCTATGCAATACTTCATAACAGGAAACTGCTTGCAATGAGCATGATGTCACAACGGTTCAGATTAGGTTCATTTGAGCAGTTGATAGCAGACTGATGCACATGCACAGTTGAGTCACATATTAGCAATACCTTCTCCCACTTCTGGCTACTTGAAGTGCTGCTGTTAACCGCATCAGCAGTAGCAACAAGCAGCCAGATGCTATCCGGGAAAATTTTTTTGGTGCACCCAAGCTGCCAGATTTGTGTATATGCAGAGCAGTCCGAGTTTAGTTGGGAGGGGGAGGAGGGGGGGGGGGGGGGGAGGAGGAGGTAATGTCCACTTGACCCGTGTTTACATTTAGTGATATTGCTGTTTCCTCTTTGTTTACAGTGTTCACTCAAAAAAATTATTTCCAGGTTTTTGGCAGTCGGGTTTTAATTGCCTTGCAGGACAATGGAGTTATTTGTCAATTTGCTTAAGAAATTTGGTTTTTATCAATCGTTACCATAGAGGCAGTAAATTTATTTGAAATTCTATTGGTTAGTGTCAACTGTTTGCTGAATTTCAGATTTATGTTTTATCTTCTGGCAAGCAGGGCATTATGCCATAATAAAGAACCAAACATGAGATATGGTACTCGTACTGCAAGAAAATTTGCACCCTAAAAACCACACTGAAAAGCTTGATATCAGGTTGGGGCTTACTTCTTTGTGAATCTGGGCATATGACTGTCTACTTTAAGCCAAATTATGCATTTTAGTATGATTTACAAAATTCAGATGCTCTTGGAATATCCTCTGAAGTCCTGTGCTCTCTGACAACTGCTGAAACGAATTCTTAAATAGGTTGCAGGAAAATTTTGCAAATGGTGGTTTGAAAAGCGTTACTTACTAATAAATTTCATTTTGCACAAGATAAATTATGTTATGTGTGCGCCCGTGCTTTGAATTTCTTAAATCACAGAATATTTGATTCTCATTTAAAGCTTAACACTTTGAGGGCCAGCCACTTAGAAGACTTTGGAGCCCAGAAGACCAGACTTTTATGTCATTATTTAAAATTGTGCTGGCACATTTGTCTGATGTATCTCAAAGTGGAAAACATGCAAAAAAACTCCAATATTATATGTAAAAGCTTAACTTTTCTTATAGCTATACTATGTATATTAATTTAAACCATTAACTTTTGCTATTTGTATGTTCATGTTACTTAACAGTAATGTTGCTATGGCTGACTACATCCCATGTCCTATGCTATGAATAGCTGATACCATCAGCTTGCAAGATCATGTTACATAAGCTACGACTGGCTCACAAAAGCACATCACAATCTAAATTTTGATGCTTCGGAAACTAACTTGCTGTGTTTGGTGGAACTTCTGTAACGTGAAAATATCCAGGGCAATGTAATACAAAAGATATGCAGCGTACGTGCTGCTGCACATCAGACATTTTAAGAACGACCCTACCCCCCCCCCCTCCCCCCCCCCCCTCCTCCCGGTGTTTGTTTACTAAAGTGCCGAGAAGTTCTACACTGCTGTATAAAACCTTAACCAATCAAAGAATTGATAAGTTTTACAGTTCTGAGGGAAAATATACTGTCACTTAACATGGAAAAAATATATTTTCACCTGGGAAAAAGTGTATTATTAACCGGGAAATCTGGGAATTTTTTCCCCTTGTCCACATGTGCATCCTGTTATGGCCACACGACAAGAATTAATAGACTTTGAAAGTGGAATGGTAGTTGGAGCTAAAAACATGCGACATTCCATTTCGGAAATCATTAAGGAATTCTATGTTCCGAGATCCACAGTGTCAAGAGTGTGTTGAGAATACCAATTTTCAGACAATACTTCTCACCACAGACAGTGCAGTGGCCGACAGTCTTCACATAATGACAGAGAGCAGCAGCGTTTGCATAGTTTTGTTATTGTTAACAGACAAGCAACACAGTGTGAAATAACCACAGAAATCAATTTGGGACGTACCACAAATGTATGTGTTTGAACGGTGCCACGGAATTTGGCGTTATTGTGCTATGGCAGCAGATGGCCGATGCAAGTGCCTTTGCTAACAGCAAGGAATCACCAGCAGCACCTCTCCTGGGCTTGTGACCATATCTATTGGACCCTGGATGGCTGGGAAACTGTGGCCTGGTCAGTTGAGTCCCGATTTCAGTTGGTCAGAGCTGATGGTAGGGTTCAAGTGTGGTACAGACCCCTCAAAGTCATGGACTCAAGCTGTGAACAAGAATCTGTGCATGCTGGTAGCGGCCCCATAATTGCATGAGCTGTGTTTAAACTGTATGGTCTGGGTCCTCTGGTCCAACAGAACCAATCATTGCCTGGAGATCATTTGCAGCCATTCTTGAACTTCATGTTCCCAAACAAAGATGGAATTTTTATGGATGACAACATGCCATGTCACTGGGCCACAACTGTTCATGACTAGTTTGAAGAACATTCTGGACAGTTCGTACGGCCAGCCGCGGTGGTCTCGCGGTTCTAGGCGCGCAGTCCGGAACCGTGCGACTGCTACGGTCGCAGGTTCGAATCCTGCCTCGGGCATGGATGTGTGTGATGTCCTTAGGTTAGTTAGGTTTAAGTAGTTCTAAGTTCTAGGGGACTGATGACCACAGCAGTGGAGTCCCATAGTGCTCAGAGCCATTTGAACCATTTTGAACAGTTCGTACGAATGATTCAGCCACTCAGAATCGCCTGACATGAGTCCCATAAAACATTTGTGGAATGTAATTGAGAGGTCAGTTTGTGCACAGAATCCTGCACCATCAACACTGCCACAATTATGGACAGTCTTAGAGTCAGCACGACTTGTTATTTCTGCAGATGACTGCCAGCGGTTCATTGAGTCTATGCCATCTTGAGTTGCTGCACTATGGCCAGCAAAAGGAGGTCCAACAGGGTGTTCTATGATTTTCATCACCTCAGTGTAATTTCCCCAGATTTCTCTGGCTCCATTATTTCCCCTGTTTTAGTCAGCATTGTTCAGTACAACACAAACCACTGCTTTAGTATGGCACTGATTCCAGAAAATCTGTTTTTCATATAAAATGTAATGATTTACAGCCAGATGCCTTGGACAGGCAGGGGTTGGTATATTACCCATTTCTTCACTGTTACTTTTAATGATCTGTTAGGAGAAAAGGAGGGGGGGGGGGGGGGGAGGAGATAGGTAGATTAAAACTAAATAAGTTCTGTAGAAGTCTCTTTATATGCAGTCCCTCAATACTTCAAAATGAAAACAACGTACCTTTACCCACTCGCTCAATCATAAAGCTAAAGTTAGTTGCACAGTGTTCATGATTTGCATTTATTAGCGCCATAGAATGTTACATTTAGACACAGTTGGCTACAATCGGTAAATTATAACAATACAGAGTGTCCATACTTAAAGTTTCAGTTTCAAGATGCTGTAGAAAGAGAACCACTGTTTAGAATGACATCAAATTTGAACAGCATATTGTTGACGCCAGGGGGAACATCATGAAACTATATATATATATATATAGTTATAATAGAGGGAAACATTCCACGTAGGAAATATATATCTAAAAACAAAGATGATGTGTCTTACCAAATGAAAGTGCTGGCAGGTCGACAGACACACAAACAAACACAAACATACACACAAAATTCAAGCTTTCGCAACCAACTGTTGCCTCATCAGGAAAGAGGGAAGGAGAGGGAAAGACGAAAGGATGTGGGTTTTAAGGGAGAGGGTAAGGAGTCATTCCAATCCCGGGAGCGGAAAGACTTACCTTAGGGGGAAAAAAGGACGGGTATACACTCGCACAAACACACATATCCATCCACACATATACAGACACAAGCAGACATATTTAAAGACAAAGAGTTTGGGCAGAGATGTCAGTCGAGGCAGAAGTGCAGAGGCAAAGATGTTGTTGAATGACAGGTGAGGTATGAGTGGCGGCAACTTGAAATTAGCGGAGATTGAGGCCTGGTGGATAACGGGAAGAGAGGATATGTTTGTGTTTGTTTGTGTGTCTGTCGACCTGCCAGCACTTTCATTTGGTAAGTCACATCATCTTTGTTTTTAGATATATATTTCCTACGTGGAATGTTTCCCTCTATTTTTTATATATATATATATATATATATATATATATATATATATATATATAAAAGTGGAGTTGGCTACAAATCACAGATAAATTGCAGAATGATGACCGTGATTTGGGTTGCACATTACACCATGCATACTGTTCAGTGAGCACGACTGACAAGTTCTACAGCCAACACTTCGATGAAGTTGTTCCTCATTGCATGGGAAAAAATTGTTTTTAATTGTCCTGAAGCCAAAAACACACAAAATCAAGACATCGATTTTTAATTGTCCTGGGTTCAAAAACGATCTAAGAAGCAAAATTACATCGCTTTTTAGCTGTCCTGGATCCAAAAACCACCTAAAAAGCAAAATTAATTTGGTTTTTAATTGCCCTGGGACCATAAAACGCTTTAAAAACAAAACTGTTGTGAGGCTGGTGCAAGATATGTTTTATATGCTGTCTACCATTTTCTGCCATGTGTTGAAATCAAGAAACAGCATGTTTCAAACAGGTCAGAGTATCTCAGGGGTCATATTTAGAATATGTTGCACAATGTGTGCTGTCGATTTAGCTGTGTTCATAATTGGAGCACTGAACGCATCATCTTTCAGAAAACCCCACAGCTGGAAGTCACACAGATTAAGATCAGATGATCTGGACGGCCTTGCTGCAGGTAAATGATGGCTGATAATTGTCACTTCCGAATTGCCTCTGCAGTGTGCAGATGGGTGCCATCTTGCATAAAAGGGTACTATCTATACATGCATGCTGTTGAAGAATTGGAGTGACATTGGTACACAGAGGACTCACACAGCATTTACCACTGAGGGTACAAGTAACAGGATTTGCAGGACTCATTTCCTCGATAAAATACAGCTCTTCAATAAACGATGCTGTCAATGAGCAACACAGTCACCTTTGCAGGATGAAGTACTGGCTGATGTGTGGGCAGATTTTCTGTTGTCCGTTTCTGTAATTCTGCAGATCGACATGTCCTCAGAGGTGGAAATGTGCTTTATCTGTCCACAGAATGTTCCATGGCCATTCTTTTTCCACTTCCATGCGAGTAAGAAATCCCTAAATGAATGTTCTTCTTGCTAGCAGCTCAGCAGGAAGCAACTCCTGTACATGGTGATTTTGTATGGATAGCAATGCAGGATGTTTCATAAGATTTTATGCGCTGTACTCGCAGGCAAGTCCAGTGTTCAGGCAATTCCCCATGCACTGCATCTTTGCACACCACTGCTCGACCCCTGCACTGTGGCTACATCTTTGACAGATGTCAGAGCAACTGCTTTCCTCCTCCTGCCATATTGAACTTCAAAAGAACCTGTCTTTTCACGTGTCATCATCATTTTCTACTGGCCCTTATCAGACATTGAACTAATGCCTTTTTTCATACTCTTGAGTGTCTGTAACTTCTGCAAGGCTACTGGAGCACAGCACCATTTTTGTAAAAGAGCTTTACGTGCAGTGTGCCACCCTTCTTAGGGACATTTATGTTGGCCATCTCGTGTATTGGTGTGCATAATCTGATGCGTACAGCGCCATCTCTTTGTAAAGTTTTCATTTTTTATTTGATAATGCACTGTTCAACTGTTCAAATTTTATGTGATTCTGAGCAGTGGTTCCCTTTTTACAGCATTTTGAAACTGGAACTTTAACTAGGGCACCTTGGATGTTGACAGAAATTGCAAGTTTGGGCCATATCACAAACACTCTGAGCCGTCACCTTGAATATTATTGGTACTTGGAATAATTGCAAGTTCTGGATAACAAGAAATTAGACACAATTTCTTTTTTCTTGTTTCTCCCTTTATTTTTACGTATGTTTTGCTTTGAGTGCAGACAATTTTTTGAACTACTGACAGAAAAACCGATGTGTGGAACAGTTTAACAATTTATCTACTCAATTTCTTTCCAGGTTACCCTAAAGAAGCTAGTCACTGTCACAGAAATGCTGAGTAAGCACAAACAGAAGTACCTGGAAATGATAAGGTAGTTGTTTCAACAGGAGGCACATCCAGTTTCCCATAGTGAGTCTATGTGCCATTCTGCTTTTGGCATTTGAGTAGGACATGCTGAGGAAAGACTATGGACTGTTGAAGATGTAATAGTTGTGGCTGAAGAGTAAGAAACTTTTTGCATCGCTTTTCTCAATTGCCAGGACGAATATACTCAGGTTATGTGATCGTGTTAGATATTGTTATTAATATATATTTGAAATGAACAATATAGCACAAAGAGTACTCATCAGGAAGGCAACAGTACTATACTGTTACTTAATTCCTAGATATTTAGTTTGTATACACACATGGATGAATGAAGCGATTCGATTGAACACCTTCGACTAAAGTAGATATATGTTCGCATAAGTATGTGATGAATCTTTTTTATTACAGTGAGATTAATTTTTATATTTATATGTTTCGTAGTGACTGTCTGAACCGAATGAAAACTATTTTGAATGTAACAGTAATGTAAATATTTTGATGCATTTTACCTTGTGCATTTTGTACAGAGAAATTATATAGCTTAGCTCATTTGAAGAAAAATAATCTCCAGTGAACTAGTGATTACATCTTTGTTAACTGTCTTTTTTATGTATGAAATTTTACAATACATCAATGTGATCTGTATAAAGCAATTCCTTGTGTAGTTTTTTTAATTGAATCAAATACCAGTTGTACATAATAAAGAACAACTGGTATACAATTATTTTCATACTATTTTGATAAAAAAAGAGGGTATCATTCTAAGGAAGGCCTGATTGAGTAGTTTTTCCTTTGAATAAAATTTGCTAGTTATATTAGGCACTGATGAACTTAAAAACAAGTAAAAATATCATTGCAGTGAGATGTTTTGTGTGTGGAAAGAAGGAAGGGGAAAGGGAAGGTGGTAATGCGTGTATACTGTGCAGCAAACATAAAACAGTATGTAGGAAGTGGTGGAAGGGGGGGGGGGGGTGAAGAAAGAATGGGAGAAGACAGGAAGAATATATTGTTACAGGGCATTAATTATTACAATAGTGACTCAATTACTTATATCAGCAATGGTTTATAAGAAATTTCTTACTTGTAGGAAGCCATTTCCCTCAGTCACTGAAACCATTTAAATTGTTGTTTCTGAATTTAGTGCTGCCATTATATTAAATGACAAATGTGAATTGCAGTTGAAAACTCTGAAAAATCTTGAGTATGTGATAAATCATCTTCCATTATGTCATGGAGCATGTAAAGCAGTTATGAAATAACAGAACACCTCTTGACAGAATCTGATTGAAAAGATCAGTTGTTAGTATTATTGCTCAAAGTGATACTGTAAAGCTGTGACATCTCTCTTTTGAATCCATTATATTACCATCAGCATAAATATTTTGTGTCCACTGAAGGTGTAGTCCTGGAACCTACATAAATATTTTTTTTGTTTATATTTTAGGTACCTTGTCTTTTGCTTCCAGTGGACAACAGCATAATACAGATGTAACAGTTACTTCATTCTTTGTAATAAAAAAAAGTCATTGTGAATTCACTGCTCCATTTTAGTGTTTGAACTGAAATTACAGCACTATAACTGTGTGCATTGTATTTACTGATAGACTTGGTGATACATAGACATTAAAGACATGTGGATTGGTAGCCCACATGCTAAGTATGCTCTGAAAGTTCGAATTCTTGCCTTTGCAATGCTGCATATTTTAGATTTACTATAGGAACATAAGCATGTGAACTTTTTAAGAAGGAAATGCTTCAGAAACTTCTTATACAAGAAGAGACTGGAAGAAGCATTTTCATTAGTAGACATTTTACGTAAACAGTTTCATAAGTAATGTATTTGTCTTCCATGGACATGGGATTAGATAATGTTTCTCACACTTTAAATTCAGATTATGATCGTGTTATTTCTTTTGTGACATTCTAATATCAGTGAATTGTTCCATTTATTTAAAAGAATCAGCCCAGTAATTTACAAAAATCATTTTGATTCTGTGAATGGATGTTTTTCTCAGATCCATAAAGATGAATAAGATGCTACCTAAAGTTCAAGGGATTAAAATAGAGACCACGCTTGTTGTAAATCTTTATACTATGAAAAGTTGCATGCATAGCTTCTGTTACCCATTATGTCTCCTATCATCAGATCCTTAAAAGCTACATAGCCCATGAACATCCAGTAAGGCTGCTCCACCATAGCAAGGTCACCCTCACAATTTCTGCTTTTTCCCTGCACAGCTTTTTCTCATTTAAAAACGTTATAGAAACACAACAGGCGTTGCAGCACACTAGAGAGCTCATCAAAGGAGCTACAGAGCAGGGCTCCAGAGTGCATGAATATGTGGAAGATCAAGTGAGTCACTGTAAATGTACCTAAGCAGAGGAAGCTGAAAATTAGGGTAAGTAATTTTCTTTAGTAGTGAATGTCCCAGAACTTTTGGGTAGCACCACTTAATTCCTGTAACAGGCCTAAGCTGTCATTTTGAAAGTAATTAGTATTTTGCTTTTGATGCAGAAGAGCTGTGTATAAAGGCATTCATACAAATCATAGAATCACAGGTTTTGTGCTGACTGTGGCTGGAAATGGGAGTGTTTCACTCCAATGGGGAATAATAGATGTCATATATATTACACAGTTGATTTATTTAGTAACTAAATGATTTTCTGTGTGATATAGGAGAGTAAACAAGTTGCTTTTGGGAACAGTGACAAGTACATGGAACACACATGACCAGAATATTTTGTGGTCTCAAAGTACAAACTTATTTTTGTGATGTGAAAAATGAGATTGCCTTTTTATTGCAGTGCATTAGAACTTCATCTGTTGTTTTATTTGTAACAGCATAAGTATTATAAATTTGAGTCAATAAGCATTATGAACCCAGAATTAGCCTTGTTGTGGAGGCAGGACACCTTCATTAGAACTAGGTATCGCATTTGTAATAGTTAACTTCATAAAAGTATACTTGCTGTACACAATAATTTTGTAAACACGGAATCAAATGAATTGTACTTTAAAAATCAGCAGTTATAGAGACTGTAATTATAACATTTGTGCAATATATTCATAATAAATAGTTCATTTCAGATGCCAAAACCATTCGTTTTCTTCCTTCCATGCACATACGCATAGACATGTTTGAAATTTCTCATAGATAGAGGTAAGAAGGAGTTATATGTAATTGCTTTTGAAGAAAATTTAATATCGAAGATGGCATTCAGGACTGTTTATTTCTGATGACCAGTTTCAACAGTTGAGACTGTCATCTTCTGATATTTAAAAAGCTTTGTTGTTGTACATCCACTTCTATTATGACTGTATCACACATATCATGTTGACATTATAGTGGATATTATGTAGCAAATTCCGTACCGGTTTCTTAAAAATAAAAATAAAATTTGGTTTGTCACAGATAGAATCAATACAGTTAATAAGCACCTTGAATAACTAGGTATAACCAGATAAAAAGTGGCTTGTGGACATCTCTAGTTACATAGGTGCTTTTTAACTGCATTCATTGTTTTTGTCAAAATAGTTCACGGGTGGAATTGCCGGATGCCGGTGTCCAATGGGCACTGGAACCCGGCAGTTTACTCATGAACTATTTTGACATGAAGTCCGCCAGGAGAAGCAGAAGAATCATATCATGCACCTCTACGGGGAGGAGACATATCGCATCATGAAAAGACTAGACAAGCTGTGCCACCGGAATAGTGCCTGTTGGACACACATCCAGCAGGTCACCCATGAACTATTTCGACATGAAGTATCCTGGAAGCAGGTGACGCATTGGTTTTATTTGTGAAAAACTGGTTTTTATTTTTTATTTTTTAACATACCTCTGTCGAATGTGCTACATAATATCCACTACCAACATCAACATGGCATGTGTGATGCAGTCATAATAGAACAGGACATAGAACAAGTTTTTTAAAGATCAGAAGGTGATGGTATTAATTGTTGAAACAGATCATCAGGAATAAATAATAAATAGTACCAAATAGGATCTTGGCTATTAAATTTTCTCCAACTTCTGCCCCCCCCCCCCCCCCCCCAAATGCGCGCATGCGCACACACACACACACACACACACACACACACACACACACACACACACACACGTGCGCATGAGGTATGAGATGAGTTGTGACTTGTACAAAGTCCGTTGCACATTAGTTGAGCCAGTGAGTGTCCATAGGCACCTAAACAAGGCAGAAAATTGCTGGCTTTCAGATAAATCCTTCTTCAGACATATCGAACATATATACCCACACATACATACATTCAGGCATCATGCCTATACGGTTATATTGTCCCAGCTGACTACATTGGGCCAACATAGTAGCTCAACTTGGGTGAACCCTATTTCAGATATCCTTGTGTGTGTTCAATATTTTGCTCCATACTAACAAGAGATAACAAGGATCTGATTTCAGAAATACAGCTGGAATCACCTTTGATGCTCAGTAATCAATTCAATATTGACAACAAGATGTGATGTGATTACACATCCATGTCAGTAATTTACACATGATAAGATACCTCCACAACTAAAAACTATGTTGATACAGTAAAACTTGATTGAAGCAGAACATCTGTAATTTGGAAATCTGCCCAAGCTTTACAAGTATTTCAGTCCTGATGCATTCAATGCAATTTTATATGCTAACTTTTAGAAGAAAGCAGAACGTGCTTAACATGGAAACGGAGTGCAAATTTTAAGACTTAATTAATAATTCATTGTATAATTCAGGAAGGAGGTTGCAGCACTACAGGATATATTAGCTGTTCATGACTTTATAAGGACGCTGCTTTTAACACCAAGACTATAAAGCCCTGTCTGACTATGGCGTTAAGTGGGGCAAAACCAAGAAAAGAGGTTCAGCGCGGCACTGCGGGTGTAGACATCAAACCGCACTGCTCTGTGCAACAACAAACAAGTTAGGCGCAGTGTCGGTAAATCGTAGGAGATCATTCACGAGTGCTCTGATTGTCAGCATTTCTCATTTTCCATTATCATCGACATGTGTAGGCACTTACTGGAACAATGCTAGGCACCAATTTGCAGCATATACAGGTTCTCCTAATCTGTTGGAACTATTGTACAGTGCAGAAAAAAATTGTGTAGAAAAACCAATTTGGAACAGGAAATTCAAACTGGTTTCCTTCTGTGATATGTGGTGAAAAAAGTGAAGTATAAAGCAAATAAACATGGGAAATGCATGTACACGCAACAATAAATTTAAAATTGGTAAAAATACAGAAATACCATATTATTTATCAATTAGTGTAACAATCTAGTGCCCTATTTTAATATCTGCTTTATTTTAAAGGAATATCTGCTGTACAGGAGTGGAGGTTCGCAAATACGTGTATAGTTACAAATTTATCTTTTATGCATGATACCTGACAAATTTTATGTAGCCTAGTGAGTTTAGTGTAATCCAGAATCGTGTTCAATTTGGAAAATTATTTTAGTCCCATGCAATTCTTTTAAGCAAGCTTTACTGTATTTGCAGTTTGAGATTGCCTTTAACATGCTCAATATGCCCACTGCTAATCTTGTCATTGGATACTCTATGGTTCTTTATCATTGATACAGTCATTACATTGCATTTTACCACATTTAAAAAGAGGAGCCATTCATTATGCCACATGCAAAATTCTATCCAAGACTTCCTGCATTTCCTTATAATCATCCAGTGACAATACTTTCCTGTAATATGTAGACTATAGAATCATCAGCAGACAGTCTGATAGAGCTGCTGTTCCTACCTGATAAATTGTTTATGTATAGTAAGAACATTAGATGTTCTATTATGCTTCCTTGGAGCACACTTGATGTTACTTTTGTTTGTGTTGAAAATTTACCATCCAGCATAGCATATTGTTTTTGCAACACTGTCTGAGCGGTGCTATTAAACCAAGCAGGGTCTTTGCTGTCTTCTATTACTTTACTTGGCATGTATTTATCTGAACTTTCATTTGTAATAGCTTTCAGATTTAATCACAATTTCTCTGTGTTTGCAGGATCTAAATTAAATATTCAATTAAATTTTCACAGTTCAATTTTTAGGTAGGTAAATGCCATCGTTTCAGCCCCACACATACTCTCGTAGCTTTCTTGTTCATTTTTCCTATAGTGACAGTTGTTCCTGTGATAATGCCATGGTCACTAATCCCACTCTCACTGGTAACACTCTAAAACAATTGGGCGTGTTTTTAACCAAAAGTCTAAAATACTTATTTTTCATGTGGGTGTTGGGCAGTTATGTGACAGTGTATTCAGTGTTACTTTGCAGTACCGTTTGTCCTTACTACCAACAATGTATGAATAGTTTTATTGGTTGAGACTTGGCAGATTAATGCCATCACCTAAGTAGTATTGTATACTCGGGGTATTTTTGAGATGTCAAGTTTAGCCCTACTTTTGAATAACTTTACAACCAGTATGTCAGAATCTGATGGCTGATAAGTACAGCCAATTATTAATCTATGTCCACCAACCGTAGTTACTCTTGTGGTTCTGAGACTTTACTGTAAGTACTCCAGCAGTTGACAACTGATATTTCAAGACTGTCACTGTTTGGATTTAATAACCAAACTGTTGGTATAATTGCTTTATATGATACTAATTTTTCTGCTGGTGATCTCAGAGTTTCACTTAAAAAGCATGTGTGCCCTACAGATGCTCAGCCACACATGTAGCCGTTTTAGGTCTATAGCACTGATCAACTTTTCCTATGCTGTTTTGCAAGTGTCCACTATGTAGTGTGGATCAAGGAAGCTACAGCCAGTCTTGTCATAGAACCACCTGTTGTGTTACGTTGCGCCACAATACAGTAGCAATAAGCAGGTGAATGAATGCGGGAGGAGTGCAAGCAAACACTCAACCTCATGATCACTACATTGGTCCAGGTCGTCACCAGTTTGGATATATTTTTTCCATAACTTTTTTCATAGTTTTTTTTTACCTATTCTCTTCACCCATCATTACAGGTTCTTCTTAGGCTCTCATAGAATTAAGCTAACGGGAGGAGGAAACTTCTTGTTGTTAAATTTTCTTTTCAACTGATTTCTTTGTGCCTTTAGAAATGCACAGCAGCTTGCTGATATTGCTACTCTGAAGATATTCCATAGATCATATTAACTTTATTATATTCACAGTTAATCACACCCAAGATACCACAAAACTTTCTTTGCAGCTTGATGGATAAAACAGCATTACTGAATTTTGGCTTATACAAATGTTTTTACCGATTATGGACTTTGACTATTTCTTCGTAAAAATAAATAAATAAAAATGTATAGCTTAAAATTATTTCACTGCTCAAGGTAGTTTACATAAAATCAATTCTCCACAGATGTTCAGCAATAGTCTCTCACTTTGTTTCTGATAATTATTTTTCAAATTTTCAAACACAACCTTCACTCAGCGTATATTGTAAAAATCTCATGAATCAGCTTCATTATATTTTTTACAAATAATTCCACACAATACACAACCAAACGTTCTGCCTTTTAGATGTACTAGTTTCAGTGTCATTAACAGCTTGGCACATAAAACAGACTTTACCGCTTAGTGGGTGATTAGACACCAATTGATTTATAATATCAAAATATATAAAACAATGCAATTCTTTTACTTTAGAAATGTACAATAATTAAACAGCAGCAGTGCAGACATGTAGTGTCTGCACACGATACAGTAATTGGCGTGCAGTGACCTATTTTTGTTCAAAACTGAGGGTGAGTTCATTCATTTGCTCAGAAGGGGAGGCTGGCAGTGTTTGCCCCCTCTCAGCTAGTCAGTGATGACAGAATTGAAGTGTGTGCCCTGCAGTCTTTCCCAAACAATTTTACAGAACCTACTCAGTTTTAAAAAAATTGCATTATGTGTCAGCTTCATGATGAAGTGCTCATCATTTCATTAATGGTCACAGTTATAGTGATATTTGCATGTAAGTAAGACACTGCGTGATATTTGAAATAGTTTGCAATGAAAAATAGGGGTCGCTATGATTTTGTGTTTGATGCATATTACAGAATATGTTGCTGTGTATGAAATTTAGCTAACATATTGAATTTTTCTTTGGACTCGGGTGGAGGTCGCTATCTGTCACCAATATTGAGGAAAGTGATCTGATGTAGCCCCTTGCAGTGCCGCCCACATTGCCACCTCCCAGTCAGCCTGCACGCTATTCGTTCATTTCTTTCGTCAGTCAAGTCGACTGAATCGAGTTATCGAGTAGTTGTACTTTCCTGTGTAGCACATGTGTCCGCATCATCATATTTTATACGTTTCTGTCTTGCACATAGATAGCTAACACACATCAACGAGAAAAGTCACGGCCATTCTATAGTGATCTCAGTACATTATTCTGTCTGACATTTGCTTGGTAAAAGTCACTATTTTTGTGTACAGAGGCCCTTCAGTACATAGCGTTATAAATACGGACTATTCACCGCATAGGAAGCTAGTTTACGTTCAGAAGCAGAAATATTAAGACTGAAGAATTAATAAGTAAAAAGTCCTAGTTGTAGCAAGTGCAAATGTGAAGATTACTCAAGAGTGAGAGTGATCAGTTGGTTGTGAAGTATTAATAATAGTAATTTCTCAGTAAAAATATTGTTACAAGACTCGTAACAATATTTTTACCAATAATGTAACAATAGTTTCCCATCTATTGATGCATATATCTCCAGTAATAAGGTGGCATTGTCTTGTATGTGTGTATAATCAGTTTAAATAAAACTTTCATAAATTTTGCATGTGACTTGATTATTTTTTATGATGGCAAAAGTAAAGCTGGCTCAAGATATCTTAAGCACCCCCCCTTGAGGTTTTTCTGTATCCACCACTGGATGTAAAGTATTCATTTGTGATTGTGTGCACCGGCACTAAAGCCAGAGTGAAATATCCACAACATTCCTGATATTTCCTAAATGGCTTGAAATACTGAAATGAGATTTTGGCAAATGATAACACAGAAAGAGGAGGGTATTTTGCCACGCGGCTATTATGCAAAACTTTATTATCTACCTTGTTATTCCACTAACTACAGACTTTTTTGAAGCAAAAATGTTACGCTATGGGTTTTGGAACAACATATGTGAAGACATTACATGTTTATTTTTGTTCTGAAGACCTGCTTTTTCATAATCTGTTGACCTTACTTTCCCCTCATTTTCCCACTTAATAAACCACTGTTTTAGAATTATCTCACACTTGCGTCTGCATAACATGTCAGTGAGGAGACATTGTGAAAATTCCACTGTGTTTTGACAAAAGAAGCAAATTTTAATGTGGCAACAAGAGAAATGTGCAGTTTTTGCCCAAAATTTGTCACGCATGATGCTTCTCTGAAAGTTAGAAATGGTTAACAAGCCAGGTGAAAATAAATTGTTGCTATTGTTTCATTTTCTGCAGAATTCTTTTTACATACTAACCAAAGCAGAGGTAACAGATCTTTCTGAATGGCTTCCATGCAAGTTTAGGAATGGAGAAGTTCCATTTAGTATTTTTATAAACATGTGAGCTTAGGCTTCAGTTTAGGATCACACTTCCCTTACAGCGCCTGCCTGTAATACCCAACACTACTGCTCTCCCCATGTGTGCCCTGCCGATTGCACATCTACCGGCCACATTATTATGCGTGCACACTACAGTGGCATCTGCTCCTGTGGGCTGACCATTGGCTGGTAGGTTTTCCACGACTGACTGCTTATCAGACACATCACAAAGAAAGTATACAATTCTGGTCTCTTCTGCTCTCACTTGGTAACATGCAAGAGACAAGGTAAACACAGTTACGTAGTTTGATTTACTATTTTAACCCTAATCCAGTAAAGACATTGCTTACACATAACACAAACTCACCTAATGCAACACAGCACTCCAGGAAAGTAAGGTGACAAGAAGTCTGGCATACTGCATGATGAAGCCTCTGGTTTCGAACCCCCACTTTGCTCCAGACCAGAGTCCTCAGCACAATGCTGCAAATCAACAACTGTACAGACACCTCACAAGTGAGGTTAATTGTCTTCACCACTTCTTCCAGCCTCTGCAAAGAACTGAAAATGGCCTCAGAATCCATGTGACAATGTCACTGTTGCTAATGTGAGTGACGATCCACATTTGACTGCAATCTGTGCTGTGCTCTCGATTCCTCCTGGGATGGCCTCTTCCACTTGGCTGACAATTTCTTGCAGGATACGCACCGAGTACACATTTTGTCACTTCTGTGCCATGACACTCCTCTACTAGAATACAAGTTGCTGGCAGGCAAGCTCTGCAGGGCATTTACAACAGGAGACTGCCCTGCCACTGTATCGTTGATGAATTACACAGCCACTGGATAGTCATCACTGCAGCTTCCAGCTGTTTATGAACAGCAACCTGCTCCTTCATCACAACCTCACAATGGCCCCAACCCCTAGCCTTTATAGGCATGATTTTAGATTTTTCAATATATAACTATAACTAAACCTGCAGACTTGTTGTCTAATGCAGGTTGTGTAATATAAGTTGTAATTAAATAAATATTTAAACACTCTGGATTAATGTTCCTCATATTCCTTGGTCTGTCAGATTTGATTGCAAACTCAAGCTTTCAACTACTTCCTACTTTGTTATCACCAGGAGTTACAGCCATGTGCATGTAAGAAGGTAGACGTTAGGGTGATGTACAGGCACAAGGAGCAGTGTACCACATGACATTCCAGCCAACAGCATGTTGGTCCACTGCGTGACAGCAAGAGGCGGTGCGGTACCAGCAGTGGGAGTGAGTGATGAGTAAGCTGGCGATGCTTAGGGTGGGTGGTGCCGGGCCAGGTTGGCCTGAATCTTTGTCCGATCTTACGCACGCAGGGGTGGGCAGTTGCTGGGTGTGATTGTCATTTAAAGATTGTGGAGGCAAGAGCACAACGGCATTGCCAGGTGACTACGAGGAGGGGTTGTCAGCTTGTTGTCCACATTTGACAGCTGAAAGTGCTTGGTCTGGTGTTACCAGCATGAATCACCAGTGCCTCCTGCGTGAGGGCAGACAGGACCCTGGCAATGTGTGGAATAAAGTTGTTGTGGAAATGGTGGAGGCTGCGATATGGCGTCAGAGGCATACCGGGCTGTTGATGGTGGTGGAGGTGAATTTGGTGCATCACACTTAAGCTGCAGGAGAGGTAGAGGGGCAGGCGTATGAGCATATTGAATGTTGGGGATGCTGGTGCCTGTGTTAGCAACTGGTTTGTCAGTGCCAGTGCAGCATTGTGGATTTCCGACAGCCGAAGTGTGGCAAGCCAGCATCTTGTAGGTTTCAGCAATGGAGGTGCTTGGCACGGTGTCATCAGTGGTGGCACCATCGGAAGCACTGGCATTGGTGGTGGTGTGTCTGTTGATGGTGGCGTACGTGTTCTACGGGATTTTGACGAGGATGATAGTCGGCCTGGGTGGTGTGGGATCAGGCAGTGTAAAGGTGGGCTTCATATTATCGATCAGAATGCTGGTTAGGGGTACCGTGGAGATGCGCTGGTTAGGGTTACCATGGAGATGTAGGGTAAACATCTTGGAGCCCTACTTCAGGATCCAGTGCAGACGAGTAATGCGAGCGAAGTGGAGGCTGGTGAGCATCAGTGTACTGCATAATGTGGGTGCACAACATGAGGTTGCCATGAATGAATGGTCTGCATTCATCGGCCACTGGGGAAGGGTGGCCCACTGGGGCCTCATGCAGTCCTGCAAGGTGGGATGATGTTATTGGCAGTCTCCAGGAAGTTGCCAAGCATGGTGAGTGGTTGGCCACAAACAAGTTCAGCAGTAGAGGTCTCAAGGCTGGCCTTGTGGCCGACACAAAGGCCTAAAAGTACCAGCGGCAGGGCAGCATTCCCCCAGTTGTTGTGGCAGGTGAAGGCGACCTTCAAGATATGGTGGAGCCATTCCACCGTGCCACTGGCAGCTGGATAATAGCTCAGTGTCAGGTGCAGGTTAACCCATCAGTGGTCTGTCGGTGCACAAAAAGGTTGAAACGAGCAATCCACATAGAAACTAAAGTGGCAGCTACAGTGGTAGCAGCATCATCAGATATTTGCATTCCCTCAGGCCAGGGGGTGAATCTGTCCAATGTGATGAGGTGGTAGCAGCAATTTTCAGAGTAATGTAGAGGACCGACAATGTTCAGTTCAACGTGTATGAAGCGAATGCCTAACATCTGGGAAGGTGATGGGCATGTGTTCATGGTGGCCAACCTTGACATGCTGATGGGTGAGGCAGGTGCGGGCCCAGGTTCTGCAGTCCCTCTGAATACCTGGCCACACAAAATGCTGCATCACCAGAATGGCAGACATGACCACACCAGGATGTGCCAAGTTGTGTAATTGGTCGAATATGACCTTCCAGAAGGCAGCAGTCAGAAGTGGGCACAATGAGGCAATGGATATATAGCACCAGATACTGCTGTCTCAGCTGGAAATTGCTGAACATCGAATGCAGAGACGGGCGAATTGTGGGTCATACTCCTGGACTGTGCTAAGTGCCTCGTAGTCCAGGGATGAGGCAATGGCGAAGGTGCATCTGAAGCACTCAGCAATGACATTGTCAGTTCTGATGGCATGATGTATGTCAGTAGTAAATCCAGAGATGAACAACAGCTGCCAGAATTGACATGGGGAGCGCTGGTAAAATGTCTTGCATCGGAACAAATGTTACAGGCATGTGGTTGGTGAAGATTGTGAATTCACAGGCTTCCACTAATAGCGGAAAGTATTTGACTGTCTTGTAGGTTGTGAGGAGCTCTCTGTTGTATGCACTACAGCGTTGTTGAGCAGCAAAAAGCATGCTGGAGAAGAAAGCGAGAGCTGCCAGGTGTCACAAGCATGCTGCTGCAGGAAAGTGTCGATGGTTGTGTGGCTGGCATTGACCAAAAGGGCAAGTGGGGCAGTGGGGTGGGGATGGGCAAGCTCCACTAAGTATCACTTGTGGCAAAGAAGCTGTCCTCCATTTGCATGGTCCACGGCACTGGCTTGTTGCCCTTCATTTTGATGCCATGGAGGTCAGCTCATGCATAACACCATGGTTCCTCAGATGGCGCCAGAAGAAGGTTAATGTACTGAGTAGGTAGTGGAGTACCTTGAATGTCTTGCCGGGCAGGGGAAGTGAGCCAGCAAAGGGGATGAGATGGTCCAGGAATACCACCTCACTGGTGCTGAGAAGTCACTTTGCTGTGTTTATGATGATGCCAGCATCCTGGAGGTGTTCAAAAATATTGCAGAAGGGCTCATGGTGTTTCTTGGGCTTAGCCGGAAAAAAAAAGAGTATCTCATCCAAGTAAGGAAAACAGCAGGGCAACGCTCGCAAGACACGGTCCAAGAAATGCTGCCACATTTGAGCAGCTTTATGCAGGCCAAAGGTCATGAAGGTCCTCTTTCAGAGCCCAGATGGCGTGATTATGGCAGTTTTCTGGATGTCCTTGGGTCCAACCTGAATTTGGGTGAATGCCTTGGCACAGTCGATCATGCTGAAAATTGTAGCTCCAGCCAGCATATTGTTGTAGCTTCATATTAGCAGCACCAGGTGCCATTCAGTGATGGTAAGGGCATTTAGCTTCCAGTAACTGGCACATGGGTGCCCCCCTCCTTGGCAAAGTATGGACATCCACATGCTCTTCAAAGGACACAGCATGCCCACAGTGAGCAGCTGATCAAACTTGGGCTTGGCAATCTTGAGTTTGCGCAGTGGCAGGGGCCATGGCTAGCAGAAAGAGGGTTGTCAGGGGCTGGTGTTGATTTAGTGGACAGTAGAATGATGGACCGCCTAAGGTGTGGTGGATGGGGGAGTCAGAGCAGAAGATTGCACTAGGAGATCAACATATGGCCAGAACATGAGCAAAATGAGTGGTGCATTTTGTTGATCTCCTGGTATCGCTGTCAATGAGGTGCCAGCCAGCAATATCAGGGAGAAGTCCACTCCGATAATGGGGCAAGTGATGTCAGCAATGGTGAAGGTCCATGGGAGGTCTCATTGCAGTCAGAGTGTCTCATGCCTTTGTCTCATGCACCCTGTCAGTGAGGCTGGCAGTGATGGTTAGGGGGAGGTCAGCATGTGATGTCACAGCCATCTGTATCAGGGCCAGGAGGTGAGCCAGCCAGATGTTGTACAGAGAACCATCGGAGACCATACATGGCTCCGTCAGGCTCTGGAGGTGGCACAGGAATTCCAAGGGTTGCCAGTCCCAACAGTATTCAGAGGAAAGGAGGATCGGGGCGCACTGCTTTTTGGACATCATGTGTTGCATCATCAGAGTGTCTCATAGTGCTCAGTGGCTGGGGGTGACGAGATTATGTTGTGCAACTCCATGCACATGTTGGCTCAAGTTGGCTGATCACCATAGTGAACGAGTGGTGGTGATGCGGGGAGATGGCAGAAGTAGTTGCAGGAGAACGAGCCAGTGTGCAGGCATCGGTGTGGAGTCTGGTGCCGAGGACTTGGGCACCAGTGGTCGCGTCGCCGCGGGTTGCACGCACAGGTCAGCATTGCACCATTCCAGTTCTGCAAGGTGTGTGATCAGCAGGTGGAGCAGGAGTCACATGTACCAAGGCATCGATTGAGCCAGTGGCAAAAGCCATAGTTGTTAGGTTCCACAAGAGAAACAACTCATGATCCAAAGCATTAAATTGAATAAGTTAATTGTCGAGTCGTCAGCGTAGGAAAGCTTCCATACATAACATAACAGTTTGGTTACGAAATATTGAAACAAGGCATGGTAGGCAAGAACAGTGACCACATGTGGTTAAGAAACACATTTTTAACGACTACGCTATTGCAAAAAACATAAATTTACAGTTGCTGAAGAAAGTCTCTTGCCAATTTGTGGCACTAGACAAAGGTATGCCCCAGTTGGAATAGTGTACACAAAGGGAAGTCATAACCTTGTCCCTGAGTATCACCAGCACAAGGCTGATATTTTTTGACATATGACACAGTATTAATTGCAGAAGAGGCAGTGCAAGACACTGATTTACGTGCCCAGCTGCTCGCAAGATGTAGAGACAACGCAGTGTGGGTGTGTCTTGAAACTACGATAAGCATCTCGGTACGAAGCATGTCGCCATGTGGCATGTCTGCTGTGGCTAGGAACTGAGCTATTGTCCCGTACTGGTAGCCAGCAACAATAGTATGCAGATATCTGATCAACTGCATCGCAAGATCAGCAGCTTGGGATGGAAGCAAATGCATGAAGGAAGAAACTCACTGCATAAGCAGATGGCCATAGCGAGCTAGGAACATACAGAATTGATAAAAGGGGAGGGTCTAACATGTGGGTCATAGTGTGATAACATTTTTCAAGGGCATTATAAATTGAAAATAAAGAGACACATGTTTCGGCCTTTTGCTAGACGCTCCATAGTTTTTGAAGGAAAAAAAAAAAAATCAGGAAGAAAAGTGACGACGGAAAATGATATTTTTAGTGCTATACATTGAAAGATCATCCAAAGAGAAACATTTTTTTACATATAATATGAGGTCCAAAGTTAATAATGTTAGAGTTACTGTGTTTTCTTGCAGTAGCTTGGGTACCCATCATTCTGCGCGTCTAGCAGCTGTCTATTCATTAGCATTCTTGCAATCAATAGAGTGAAACTGCCAAAACATGAATATCTCTCACACCATGCATAACACACAAATGTAATCTTGCTACATTTACATTTTTTCTGGTGCATTTTTTGTGGAAAACACATCTGATTCACATGGCTAAACACAGATCTATCAAAGATCAATTTGGACGTGTTCCAGCCATATAAAACCATATCTTAAAGAACAGGCGTCAACAGCTGGTTATGGACAAATGGAAGAATTTTAATAGAGTGGATACTATCTTGTAATTTTCTGCTCTGCTGTGATGTCGCACGATTTTGAAGACATGCAGTGAAATTCTTTGTCTGCCAGCAAAAGTAATCATCACCTAGTTGACAAAGACAGATACATTTTGGTGGTATCACTTCCACAGTGCAAATCAGCTGAGCGTCACCATCTACAAAAGTCCTACCATAGCTTATCATGTCAGTTTGGTTACCCCAAGGATCGAGTGTCGGGGCAAATATGTTTTTTGCTGCACCGAAGGTTTCACAACATGATCCAAATATGATTGATACAGTTGGGAGGTCAGCTTTCCTGATTTTTAGCACGTGATGAAAATGTTTTCAAATTCTCTTTGGAGTGCTTCAGCTTCTTGAGAGACCCATGGACAGAAATTTCCATTGGGTTCTTGCAAACACAAGAACACTGTTGGCAGCAGTTTTCCAGTTGCAGTGATGAAATATTGCATAATGTATGAATGTGTAACTTTTGTCACACTACCAAATGCAACAAACATTGTTTTCTCACCTCAGTGAGCCAATGTACTTTCTATATTGGCATGATGCTCACATCCTGTTTGCAGTGTTTCAGTGACTGACAAAATCTCAGTCATAGGTGGCAGTCAAGACCTTGGTCTGCCATTGAAAGAGCTCGGCAGCTTAAAGGGCTTTTTCTATCAATGTCTCTTCTTTTCTGGAAATGTAGTTGGTGACAAGACATTGGTGAATTGTGTGTGTCACTTTGAACCTCTTTTTCCCGTGACAATGATGCTGTGAAATGAAAATCACTGTCCTCTGATTTATTGAACATACTTGCTGCTATCACCCATTGCTGAAGTTGTTACATACTCTACATGCTCTCAGGCTTCAACGAATTTGTCGAATGTCCATTTATTGAACACATTTAATTTGTCAACTCTAGATCCTCTGTTTTGGATGCCTGTTTCCCACTTCTTCACTAAGTCCTTTCTCATTAACGTTGATGTCCCTTGGTCTGCAGTGTTTTCAAACTTCAATTAGGATGTCACTTTGGGACTGTAACTGCAGTTATTTTGACATCCAGTGGTACTTGCTCTGTCCCCTTACTACATTTGTAGTGCCCCCACCCATTATACTCATTACTCGCGGCGCATTGCCGATTCCCGTAAGAGTTCGGGCACTGTTTGTGCATTCGCACAAACGGGAATTGGCAACGCGCCGCTAGTAATGAGTATAATGGGCGGGGGGACTACGAATGTAGTGCGGGACAATACATTGAGAATGTGGGTTTTGCGGGAGGTGTGCCAGAGATAAATCCCTGCATTTGCGCTATCCTCTGTGCCCTCGGTGGCTCAGATGGATAGAGCGTCTGCCATGTAAGCAAGAGATCCCGGGTTTGAGTACCGGTCGGGGCACACATTTTCATCTGTCCCCATTGAGGTATGTCAACGCCTATAATCAGCTAAAGGTGTTGTTTAATTGTAATCTGTAGTTTCTGAAAGTATTTACATGGAGTGTAGCCATGTATGGAAGTGAAACATGGATGATAAATAGTTTAGACAAGAAGAGAATAGAAGCTTTCGAAATGTGGTGCTACAGAAGAATGCTGAAGATTAGATGGGTAGATCACATAACTAATGAGGAGGCACTGAATAGAATTGGGGAGAAGAGAAATTTGTGGCACAACTTGACTAGAAGAATGGATTGGTTGGTAGGATATGTTCTGAGGCATCAAGCGATCACCAATTTAGTATTGGAGGGCAGCGTGGAGGGTCAAAATCATAGAGGGAGACCAAGAGATCAATACACTAAGCAGATTCAGAAGTATGTAGGTTGCAGTATGTACTGGGAGATGAAGCAGCTTGCACAGGATAGAGTAGCATGGAGAACTGCGTCAAACCAGTCTCTGGACTGTAGGCAACAACAACAATAAAATGTTTGTTTCTAGGCTATCTTTCGATGTATAACATTGAAAATATTATTTTTTCTCATCAACTGTGACCTTGATTTTTTTCAAAAACTAGGGAATGTCTAGCAAATAGCCAACACAGTGTCTCTTTATTTTCATTATAGAATGTTCTTGAAAAACTTGATCAAAAATTATGACTGACATGTCAGACTTTCCTCTTGTAAGACAGATGTGCGGCAAAAGGCCTCCACAAGACTATTTTAAGCAACAGTAGATTTGTCAAAATCACGATATTTAATGTGGCATCATTAGTTGTGCACCATTCTGAAATTGTATGTAAGCATGCTATAGGATCAGCTTGTGATAATTAAGTATCTGTGCCTTTTCATTTCTTACAAACTGCTAAATTAAAATCTCATTTACTGTAGTCTTTCTTTCAGAACACTTTTTTCAGATATCTGATCTCAGAATACATGTGGTGCTCATCAGAAACAGTTGTAGCTCTACGTATCAGCATGTTTAAAACAGTTGGGCTGGATGATGAAAGCTTTTGACATTGTGATATAGGTCAATATGTGTTGGTTTCCGGTAAACAGTGCGACCAAGCTGCCCATCTCGTTTTCATTCCAGCAAAACATAAAAATGGTAATTTTCCTTCTCTTCATTTCAGCAGTGATCTTGATCTTAGCGTGCATACTACTCATATGATAATGAACAGGTGAAGAGCTTCCATTCCGTGTGGACAGATCATGAAGGTGTTATCAACATAACAAAAGAAGCAAGCTGGTCAAAGGTGAGCTGAATTCATTGTGTGTCCTTCAAGATGCTGCCTATAGAAATTAGCTGCTACCAGAGACAGTGGAGAACCCAAGGCTATTCCATCAATCATTTCAAAGAATTTACCACTATACAAAAAGTAGGTGAATTTTATCTACCATAGCTGCTGTTTAACTCCATGACTGTTTCTTTAAAGGATAATGTTGAAGAACATCCACTAATCATCACAATGGAAGGCAGTTCATTTAAAATGTGATCACTTTTGGGCTTATGGCCATTTTCAGATGGTTACATCCTGTTTTGTCTTCAAACATTCAGTATTGGGATCCTCTGTTGTTGGCTATTTGACTGAACATTGTCACAGTTCATGTTGTAATGTATAGAACTGAGTACACCTGCAGTCAGGTAGAGATGATTGGGTGGACTGGGTAAATTCAGGCATTGTCATTCATACGTGAAGCAAGTGAATGACAAATTGATCATTTGATTTGTTGTGAATTACAAAAAGGCTTTCATCTAAATAGAAAACACACACTTTCACACAAGCACAACTCACACTCGCAAGACCAATACCTGTGGCAACTGAGGCCAGGCTGTGCATAGCAACCACACCCCCGATGGGAGAAGCAGTCTGTGGGTGATGGAGATAAAGAGAGGCTGGGGCTGGGAGGGGAAGGTACCACGCACTGCAACACACTGAGGGCGAGAGGGTAACTCTGAGTAGTTTTGCAAACTCAGATCCTCGCACACTACATCCTTCCTTTGAGAGCAGAAGGTCCCTGTTGCCATCATGAGTGGAGCAGAACAGGAACACTAACGGTCACTTAGAATATCAGCTGAGAGGTATTTCAGCCCAACCACACACAAGTTGGCATTACTGGGATGGCACCAGACGTCTAACCGTTGGACAGGCTGGTGCCACTCTTTGCAGCGTTCGCCTGGATTTTTGAAACCCACGGCCACTGGCTCTTCTGCAGTTTCATGCCATTTTGGGGAATCTATGACTTAACTGATAGGCAAACCCAGAAATTTTTATGTTACCTCCACTTAATGATCATGTACTCAGGAAAGCTATCTGTGGCTATAGATGGCTTGAGAAAATTACCTTTAATGCATAGTGAAGCAAATTAAATTCATTGTCTTTTTGATAAAGGGTTTCATAGTCCTGCGCCTACTACACCTGAACTTGAAATTGTACAATCGACCCAAAACTGTGATTGGAGCAGCTGTTTTAATTTTATGTTATGACCTATCTTTCTATAGTGGTGTGCTGGACTACTATAGAGACTTCAACACTTGCTCTAAACACGTCAGGAAAGTCTCGGTGTTAAGCTGTATGTGGCTGGTCATGATACGCTTACTAACTTTGTCTCTTCAGAGGTGTTTGATGGAGCAGAGCATTAAACCTTTGATGCCCTTTGAAGAAATAATAATAAAAATGAGTTCTGATGTTTTCTGCATATCTGAAGCAACATCACATGTTGCAGCATTAAATAAATGCTTAGATAAGGATGAGACAGCACAAAAAAAGTACATGACTTACCACACATGAGAGCCTTGTTAAAAGCTGAATTACAAAGTTGTCACCTTCTTAATGAAGACCCAAATTACTTGACTGCTACCTTTCTTGATCCATGATTTTAGACGGACTATTTGGGTATTGTTGAAGGTGATATAGTTCGGCAGAAGATCCTGTTGGAGTTTTGTGAAGCATCTTCCAATTCCTGGTAAAAGAAGTAGAGGAGATAAAGCTGAAATCAACAATGACTTGCGAAGCTCAAGAAATGTTTTAGGATTGCTGTAACAGGGTGGCAAATGAAAATAATGATATTCAATGTGACGGTCAAGAAACAAGCGAACTGATTTCGTTCCTGACCCGTATATTTGGTGGTCAACTAATGTGGAATAGTACCCTAAGTAGACAAAATTTGACAGAATTTAGTTTTCAGCACCTGGTAGTGGTCTGTAAAATGAAAGACTTTTCTCGGAAGCTGTCCTTGTTTATGAAGACAAGCAAATTAGTTCATTACCTCTTAATGTAGAGAAATTGGAGTTAATTCACCATAATTTGCCTTTAGTTCAAGTACTAATTTTTTGTTTCCTTGAATGAATAATAAATGATGATTTGATTTGAAGATATTGTAGTTTTATTTGTGTTTAGGGAATCTTACATGGAATTAAAAATGAATTAATAATTTAGTATCCACAGGACAGGGCGGATGATGGAAGTTGCTGTACATCTGTTTCATCTCAAGTTATTTTATATACTTCAGGTATTTAGTACCAGATATGTCCGGAGGGTGCACCTAAATATCTCCATGCAGCAGTGAGGCTGGCAATAGAATTGGAAGAAATTGATATTGCAACAGGGGTGAGAGAGAAACAAAGTGTGTTTACAGCTAATGTAAAATGTTTTAATTGTGGGTGTATGAAGTATGTGCAAAGGCTGTGCCACCAGTCCAGAAGGAATAGGTGGAGGGAGGACGGGGCGGGGGGGGGGGGGGGGGGGAGGAATGTATGAATCTTCAGCAGTAATACAGGAATAGTAATGGTGGTATTCAGAGTGGTGGTAATAAGCACCCGTTAAACTCAAAAAGGAACCCCATATATGTAAAATGGCATTCCCAGCAAAAACAAATGCAGGAAATATGAATGCAGAGGTAGCATGTGCCATAGTGGGTATAGTAAGTGGAAAAGGGATAACTTTCCATCGGACACAGGGGCACATGTGTCGGAGGGCTCGAGAGATTTATTAGGTAGGAGGCAATGGAACCCACCATGTTACAGGTTGAAGGAGATGTGGGATAATGATATATGGCCACTGGGGTTGGTAAAGGTGAATTTTCTGTTGGAGACAAGTTTAGGCAGTGTTTAGAAATTGTCTCTCATATAAGCAAGGGTGACAGTATGATCCTATGGTTAGACTTTCTGCATCAGCATAATGCCATTATTGACCTTCGATGATGTATCGTGGAACTTACAAGGGAATGGTCCCCCCCCCCCCCCCCCCCCATGGCCAGGAAGACTACACCGAAAGAAACACCATGTCAAAATTTTAGCTGCTAAGACACACTGCAAGTGTTTTTTTTTTAATATGTTGAGAATTGCCAAGTTTGCAGTTCGCCAGTTGGTTCGAGGAATATACCTGTGCCATAGCTGTAGCAGACTGTACACAGGCAACACAGCAGGTGAATAGCTTTTGTTGATGGAATATCAGTAGACAAAATGGTTCAAATGGCTCTGAGCACTATGGGACTTAACATCTATGGTCATCAGACCCCTAGAACTTAGAACTACTTAAACCTAACTAACCTAAGGACAGCACACAACACCCAGCCATCACGAGGCAGAGAAAATCCCTGACCCCGCCGGGAATCGAACCCGGGAACCCGGGCGTGGGAAGCGAGAACGCTACCGCACGACCACGAGATGCGGGCTATCAGTAAACAGGTACACGGTGCAAAGTAATAATAAATTCAAAAGTGGATTTCAATTTTCGCTGATAAGTTTCTCTGACACAATTGTTCAGTCATTATTCGTTCAGATTCCCAACTCATTTGAGGAAGGAAGGGGGGGGGGGGGGGGAAGGAAGGGAATAAGTTTCAATATTACATTGAAAACATTTTCTTATTGATTGCAGAAATTGATTCAATTTTTTAAATTTCCTTTTATATTTTTACTCTTGGCCTGAATACAATACCACCACTGTCTTCAGAAGACCGATGAATAGATTGTTAATATAATTTAATTTCCAACCAGAACTAGTAGAATGATTCAGGCTCTCAATAAAGAAATTTTTTTGACCGTGTAAAACATTTTTCAGAATACTGTTCGACAATATAGTTTCCAATAACTATATGTCATTTCAGATTTATCAGCAGGACAGGATTGTTAAACTTCAGCTATTTGTGCATTGTCAGTTTGCATCACCACATTTTACAAATTTGATCAAGTACAAGTGTGCCTTGTGCACAGCACATTATGCAGAACAACTTACTCCATCCCAATTTTGTCTATATAAAACTAGTAATTATTGTGAAGTGCATGAATGTGTTATTTTTTCTTTTATCAGGTGTGTCTTGTGTAAGGAATATGTTTGTTTTTGTCATCCAGTAGACACCACATTTTTTTATAGCTACAGGGAATAAAAAAGGAATTTTTACATTGTTAGTAGAATATACATTATTGAAAAATTATCATAAGAACTGTGCTACAGGAATTGTTATAAAATATTTGATATCGACAAATTAAAGTCCAGCTCAATGCAAAGTCATCTGTGAAGTAAAATAATACACAGCCTTGATTTTCTTTGCTCTGCTAGTCACTTATGTAACAATTACATTTGCAACAATGTACTGTTGTTATGAATTGCAAGTTATTCAAAATTAATGACTTGAGACCTTTTTGGTATGATTAAGTGCTCAAAATTTGCGTGTGTACACTTTGGACTTTACACTACAGGGCACAACATTCTCTTATCATGGCTGAGTCTGCTTATTTGCCAATTCACTCACTAGGCAGGAAGGGCTGTGCACTGTTGTAAGTGGTTCTCCTTGTGGCAAAAATAAGTAACAAATTTGACAGTGCATTTCTTCCTGTGTGAAAAATTTTAGTATAGGTTTCAACATTTTGGATTGGACCATATCCTTATTAGTGAGAACATATTCCAACTAAGGAAAGCTGTCATCAGTGTTGATCTGTCTCAAGGAGCATCTATTTTATTAGGAAATCCAGTTAAACCACAAGCAATGACACTAGGCTTGATTCACGTGATTGTGTGTCGAATGGCGCCAGGAAATCACTCTGGATGAGTGTGAAGCCTGAGTTACCAGCTGGTATGTTGTGTATAGTGGGACTGCTGGAAGGTAGTGATTTATTAGATGCAGTTTGTCCTTTAGTGAGACAAAGTGTTGTACACAGACAGAAAAATGATGGAGGCAAAATAATGCCCACCAATGTGGATAATTTTGGCACTGAGTAGTTTAAGTCATTGAAGGGAATGTTAGCGGCAACTTTAGAGATTCCAGAAGAGGAAGAAGGCATGACAGAAGATGAGAGCAATAACAGGCATAAGGTACCACTAAGACTGCATTGTGTAAGAGGATATATGGAAGAACTGTTGTTAGAATTTGAGGATTTGTTTTTTCCCATGGGGGCCACAGCCTGTGGTGCAACACAGGATTTCTACAGGAATGAAGTGCCAGTGTACTAGATGCTGTACAGAATACCACAGTACCAGAGCAAGTTTAGAAGAATTTATCAATCAGCAGCTAGCCAGTAGGATAACAGAAGAAAGCAGTATCCCATTGGGGGTAGGAATTGAAATCATACCCAAAACAATCTATGGCCAGTTCAAGGAATTGTCAGTTTTGCTGTGACCATGGCCATTTGAATGGTAAGAGTATCACAGATGCTTATCCTATTCCAAACATCACAGAAACAATTAATAATCTTGGGCAGTGCCAGTATTTATCAATGATGCACTTGAGGAGTGGGTACCAGCAGTTGGAAATGGTTCCAGAAGACAGACCAAAGACTGTGTTTTTTTTTTAGCTCTGGGACATTATCAGTATTGAAGAATGCATCAGCAACATTTCAGTGCTTATTAGATGGTATGTTGAAGGGATTAAAGCCTCATCAATGTTTAGTATATTTGGATGACATTGGATTTTGAGAGATATGCAAGAGCATAGGCTGTGACCGAGAAAAGTGTTCAACACTGAGTAGTGAGAAATGTCATTTTGTGTTGGAAGAAGTGAATTACTTGAGACATGGAATTAATAAGGATGGTGTGATGACTGATCTGAGATAGATACAGCCTGTGCAAGATTTTCCAGCACCAGGGCAAAAGTAAATAGTTACAATCTTTCCTGGGTCTCATAAATTGCTGTAGGAAATTAGTGAGAGGGTTTGCAGATATAGTGTGACTGCGTATGCAATTGCTGAGAAAGTTTATGCAATTTGTGTGGATTGTCAGAAAGCATCTGACGAACTAAAGGAAGTGTTGATGTTGATTCCAGTGTTGGTGTTTGTGGATTTTTAGAAGGAATTTATACTATTATTTGATTCATTGAACGATGCTCTTGGTGCATTTTGAGCCTGGGGCTCAATGGAAACAAAAACCCATTGATTTTGCATTGAGACAACTGAGCAGAGCCAGAGAAATTATTCTAATAAAAAGGAGGAGATGCTTAGCCTGGTACATGGAGTAACATACTTCCAGTGTTACCTTTACAGGAGAAAGTTTAAAGTAGTGACTAATCATGCTGCTTTGATGTGGTTACTAGGTTTGAAGGCCTCATTCAGTAGACTGGTGAGATGGGCACTGAAACACAGTGAATTTGAGTATGAAGTAAGCCACAAACTGGGGAGAGACATGGAAATGCAGATGCATTAAGCAGAAAGGCAGCAGTGATAGAAGTACTATGTCAAGACCTTGCTGGTTGCCAAGCAGCAAAGTTGCTGATGGAGAATGTAAGCAATATGGCATGCAGCAGAAATTCAGCATTTGTGATGTGTTGTTATGTAAATAGACAAGATTGGGGGCATGAGTGGTAGTCTCGGAGGAGCTAAGGGAAGAGGTGCTTAGAAAGATGGATAATCACCTTTGGCTAGCCGTGGAGGGTGCAGAGCAACAAATCGGAGGACAGCAGTGAAGTATTGGTGGAAAGAAAGGAAAAATGATGTCAATCAGTATGTCAGGAACTGTGTGCTTTGTGTGTGATGTGCTTCTTTAAGTGGAAATAAAGTACTGTTCCACAGGTCATCAGAAGCTACGGAACTGTTTCAGGTTTTGTGGGTGGATGTCTTAGGACCGTTTAATCAAACTCCAGCAGGGAATCAGTTTGCGCTGACTATAATAGACTTTTCTCTTGATAAGCTGATCCAACAGGCAGTCACAGTCATGGAGGCATTGGTGAATAGATGGTTGCTGGAAGTTTGGGGTACCAGAAGCAATGATATCAGAGGACGAACCTCATATCAGACCTAATGGAGGAGTTACGTTGGTTGTTGGAAGTCAAGAGACTAAGAACTAGTTCATTTCATTCTCAGTCAACCAGGAGGATGGACTGGTTTATTGAACAAGCCTGACGATGCCCATTTGTTACCTCAACTCCCACCATAGTGACCAGGATTTGTACTTATCTTTTGTGGTGAGTGTTTATAATACAAAAGTGCACACCAGCACAGAATTGTCTCAATTTGAGGTGGAATATGGTAAAAAGATGCCATTGCCATTTGATATGATTAAGCAGAAGGGAAGCAGAACTGGAGAGTCAGTCTGAGAGTTTGCACAAACTGTGAGAGAAGTTTAGGTGAGGATCCAAAAAGCAAACACCAATGTGTTGGGGAGAGAAGAGGAGGCAGGGAAGCACACAGGAACCTTACTCACTACAAGGTGGGCCAGTGGGTACTGAGGTTGAGTCCATACACTCAGAAAGAAAAAACAAAGAAGTCTGTGACACAATACCAGAGCCCTTACCAACTGAGTGAAACCATGTTGCCTGTGAATGAAGCTACAGTTACGACTGCGGTCAGTTATCACACAACATATAGAACACTTCTGACTGTTCAAGGATGCACTATCACAGAACCCAGAAGGAGTATGTATAGAACCAAAGAAGAGAGCGAACAAGAAGAAGCAGAAGAGTATGCAACAAGTCAAGAAGCACCATGTACCTCATGTTGTAATGACTCGAGAATTTCGGTGTAAATTCTAGAGACACTTGGCGTTCCACCATCTCGAACACCCAATATTTTAAAAGAAAGTAAGAAAGAGGAAACATATCTACTGCGCCACCAGTTTCTGTGTGCAGGTTGGAAGTTTGTGATGAGAAGACGATAAGCGGGGCAGTCGAACGACCGACAAGTGTTTGCTGCAAGAGCCATAGACGCTGTGTGAGAGGACATGGAGTAATTAAATGCTATTCTTTGCTGTGTTAGTGAATGTGATTGTTGAAAAAAAGAAAAACGAACATTTGACTATAGACTTTCAACTTACTTCATGTCTTAGCACTGAATGAAGCAAGACACATGGGACGTCTATAAAATATTTAGTTGTTAGTTAATTGTATCAAATGGGTTAAAAGATCGAAATACGAGTGAAATACGAGAAGATGGAAACATTTACATGTGAAATGCGAGAATATTATTCTGCATAATCCAATACATCATTAATTGGTGAAAATATAAAGTTTGTATATCTACTCCACATGTTCTATTGTCAGAAACTGTTAGAACGTGGCGACCGACGTGATCAGGACTCGAAGAAAGAGGAATTTTCAAATGAAATCGAGATCAAAAGATATTGTGAATTCCAATAGCAACCAATAGTAACAAGGCAAGGAAATTGTTTCGCAGAGTTGGATTCTGCATAAACGGTAAAAAGGGGTGAAAATTAATAAATACCATACAAGAAAAGCCCAAGGAAAATCTCAACAGCTTGGACTAAGAAGAGTTAAAATGAGATCTATTCGATGATGAAGATCCAGTGTGGAGAGTAAGCAGCCCTCACACATCGCAGGGGTGTGGACCCCGTAACCAGCAACCGACGCCAATGACGCCAGCTGCTGCTCACCGGTGGTGACTACAAATCTGTTCACCGACACTGACGCTGAAACCAACCTTTGACACTGCCAGCACCCGTGCTGTTCACTGGCACTGATTCCACACCTGCTCACCAATGCAGCCTAAAACTATACGCCGGGAGAGCAAAAGACAATTAAGTGAGTGTGAAGTTAAGGACACCGGTCAATAATAGACTGTTAGTATAGTTATTATATTCAGAGGGGAACTTTTTTTAAATGATAACACGGTCTAAAAGCAAGAAAAATATGGATAATACTAAAAAAAACTGGTGAAACATCAGAACCAGCCATGGCCTTGGCAGTAACAAAAGAGATGCCAGACTGGACTGAGGTAGCAAATTTAATTAAAGCACTAAGTCTTAAATGAGACTCAGTGAATACTCAACAGAATGCTAGATTAGATGACCAAAATGCAGCTGCAAATGCTCAAATTGCAACTTGAAGTGAAAAATTAGATGCACAGAGTGCATATTCAGCCACTTTAAGACAAGAACTAAGTCTTAAGTTAGATTTAATAAATACTCAGTTAAATGATAGATTAGATGAACAGAAGGTGGATTCAGCTGCTATAAGAAAGCAACTAAGTGCTACTTTAAGTGAAAAACTAGAAGCACAGGGTGAGGTTTTAAATGCTAAGTTAAATGCCTTAAATGATAAAGTGGAGAGTTTGCAGTTAGATTTAAAGTATGAATTAAGTAATTACCTGGCCATCCATGTAAACCAACTGTTCACTGACTTTAGTCAGACCCAGAGTAACCAGTTTCAGGACTTAGCTAAAAAAGTGGAATTTTATATTGAAGATAAATGTAATAACGTGGAATCTGAATTCAGTGAAAAATTAGGATCCTTTCAAAGTATATGCAATGTTACATTTGATGCTGTAAAGCAGAGGTTGCATACCTTAAAAGAAAATGTGGAAAAACAGGATAAATTAATACCTTTAGTCCAATTGCAAATTTCATATGTTAGTACCCGAGTAGATAATGTGGATTGTGACTTTAAGGAGGAACTAGTCACTTCAGACTTAATAAATATAAGTAATCTGGAGGAACAGGTAGAGGAAATAATCGATCGAAAAGTTGCTGCAAGGATAATCTCCAGAAACGTTTCGATTGTTGCCTTTCCGAAGTTAATGATAATTGTAATGTTATAGATGACTTGTGCAAAGAATTCAAACTTGTCCATGGCAGAGTAGAAAATAGAATAACTTTACTTAATGTTGTGTTTCCTAGTAAAGTGGTAATTGTTCTGTTGTGAGGAGGCTTTCACAAAAAATTTAACGAGAAGTATTGGTCCGTAAGTAATCAAAAATCCATAGGATCCAGGCGGAGTCACATCTGTCTCCCAGGGACGTTAACATTCTGTGTTAATGGGCGGAGTGATGACCATCGCATCCCTAGTTGTTTTCAGTGTTCCTTCTGCAATAAAATGTTCCTGCACCGAATTCCTCCAACATCTTACACTATCCCCCTACTTCTTATGCTATCACTCTACTTCTTATACTATCCTATCATCCACCATTAGGAGAAGTTGTCCTCAGTTGTTAGAGGATTGTGCTTGTTAAGTCGCCTTCACGCTCCGCTCTAGTCAGCGGTGGTCTCGATTGTTATGCTGACAGCAGCCGACGCTCTCCACATATAGTTAGGTCTTATTTTTGCCTAAGCTACTCTTTGAAAGCAGTCTCTTATCCAGTTGGTCTATGCAAACCTGGGTGCAGATTAATAAACTGCAAAGAATGTTAGATTAATAGAAAATAGGATTTTGCATGAATCATTACATAATTGTGATAATATGATACATAATTTTGTACTTAATGCAGAATGTTTTTTTTTACCTTTTGTAAGATGGGATGTATAGGGGAGGGTTTATATTAGTTTTTGGAGCGGTGGTTAGTGTAAGTACAAACATGGCTAACACAGAGCACACACCAGGCCTCCCAAACGCCCCTCACAAACAAGTGTGACTGATTCTTCACCATTTGTCGTTCCATAGATGTTGCTAAGGTTTTTCTTGGGGGACCTCAAGGGTGAAGGTGAGAATGTCCGTTCTATAGGAGATGATTAACACCATACCTCCTTCGACTTCTCACTCAAGTACCGGTGAGGTAGGGATCCTGGAGAAGGGCGGTGGGAAGGGTTTCCTGTCTTTAGGGCTATCTTCTTTCTCTTCTTTTTCCTTTCTTACTTCACATTTGAGCACCTGTCTGTCTTTCCCTATTTACATATTCATATACTTCTATCACAGAAGTCCTTCTCATTTTCCGTGATTTCCAATAACCTTCAACTTATTTTATGTAAGTAGGCCGAAGAATCAGGCTACACCAACACACTTATGCATACACACAAAAAATGTGATTACGCAAACAAAAATCTTACACATTAAAAGGGGAGAACCATCAAGGGTTGTAGAGGGAAAGGAATGTGTACATCTGGAAAGGATGCACACATTGTCATTTACTGTGACAGTTCTACATCGCACACATGGTTTTATAGGGACACTTTAGGGTAATATGCACACATTGTCATTCACTATGATGCCTAGGTACCTGAAAGAAACTATGAGTAATTAAGGAGAGCATAAACCAAGGAGGAATTAATGAGCATAAGCCAGGAAGGAACTAATTGTGATAATTATTCAGGAATGTCAGTCGAACATTTGTTCTGATGATTTGTAGGATAGTGGGACAAGTACAGCATAAGTAAATGTATGGTATATTGAATAGTGTATATAAATGTGGTGTCTGCTGGAAGCTTAGAAGTGGAAGAGTAGTGGAGGACTCTAGGGGATTAAATGAAGTATTAACAAGCAAGTGTTAAGTGTGAAGTAGATTTTTTAATTTTACCAGAGAATATTTGATTATAGTGTACATAAAGATGTATACTAGGGCGAGGAACCATGAGACCTACTCATAAAGTTTAAGGGGGTGCACCCAGAATTTATTGAATATAAAAGGCAGATAGGCAGACCTAAGAAAGGCTGAAAGGTTGACCTATACTGTGCAGACAGGGCCACCAAGAAGGGGATTGACCTTCACCATAGGAAAATAGGAATTAGGCTAAGGGGGGCGTACCTCCTGAAACAGGAAGAGGAAGTGCATTCATAGGATCAACCTGTATCTAAGGTATAGGTACTGTTCCTAAAGGGAAAAGGACAGTATCGTGACAGAAGTCACACATTTTGTAGGAATTATTCCGGTAAATTTGAATTCTATATTCCACTAGCATTATTATGTTTAATGTTTGAGTGTTGGAAAGAACAATTTCATTTGCCCAGAGTTTCTCCAAACTACAATCTACTGTAGGTAATGACACTATTACGTACTAAAGAAAAACTAGTACAGAGAATTAGAATGAAGAAAGAAATAATTAAGTGTCTATGACACCTGGAGTTTGTGATTGAAAATCAAGAAATGTTGTCCACACGATTCCTAGATATAAAAGTACTAACTCCAACATTAGGTGAAATTCTCAGATAGTTATAATCAAAATTAAAAAAAAAGAGCCAGATATTAAGTATACGATTACTAAAAGAAATATAATGTATACTGATTAAAATGTAAATTAGCGTTGTGTGGTATATTAAAGTACATAATGAATATGTATAAAATATCGCGTGTTCGAGCTAAGGGAGGGATATGTAGTGACTCGAGAATTTCGGTGTAAATTGTAGAGACACTCGGCCTTCCACCATCTCGAACACTCGATATTTTAAAAGTAAGTAAGAGAGCAGAAATGTATCTACTGCACTGCTGGTTTCTGTGTGCAGGTTGGAAGTTTGTAATGAGAAGACGATAAGCAGGGCAGTCGAACGACACTGACAAGTGTTTGCCGCAAGAGCCACAGAAACTGTGTGGAGTACACAGAGTAATTAAATGCTATTCTTTGCTGTGTTAGTGAATGTGATTGTTGAAGAAAAAAAAAAGAAAGAAAGAAAAATGAACATTTGACTATACACTTTTAACTTACTTAACATCTTAGCTCTGAACGAAGCAAGACGCATGGGACATCTATAAATTATTTGGTTGTTAAAACCAGGCAATTGTGATTATATTTAATTTTATCTAATGGGTATCGGTGTAGTTGACTTGCAAGAGTTTGTATGCTTATATGAAACTTGTGGAAAGGAAAATACACCTGAGCTGAACTGAAAGTATGAGAGTGTCGAGTTATTTCAAGTGAGAGAGATAGCAACTTTTTGGTTCCTCTAACCAGCATTAGTTCTTCAGAGAAGAAGTTATGGAGATCGATGCAGCCGCATATCCAGAGAAGAGGATTGGCTTAACGTTTCAAGTAAGTTAACTGTAGTAAGAGAAGTGTGAAGTTCGCAATCCAGTTTTGCATCACTTCTCTTGTCGCCAAAACCATTAGAATGTGCTGTATTCATTAAGAGCAAGAAGGTAGTCCATGTGCTTTGTTATGTTTCATCGTGTTCCTTGGGATTTTTGTGTAGGTTGTTAAAGTAGTGTTGGCTAGGATCACATGTATGTGTTAGATTAATGATTATCTTTAATTATTATGTGTGAGTCACTGACCTGAGACAGCAGGCTTCTGGAAAAGGGAAGATGATAATTGTCCATGTCCTCAGGTTGCCATTCAGTGAGGGCGAGGAAGGAAGACTGCTGTACCTCTTCACCTGGGGCAGAGTAGGGGCACTGCAAGATCATCTCGTGGGAGGAGTTTTGTTTCCCAGGCAGCAGGATGTGGTGTTATCTAGCTACAGGTGGACATTAAGTGTGATATTTAATGCATGGGAACTATGAGGTCTTCTACGGTTTACAGCAGTTTAGACAGCAGCAATGGTGTATTTATAGAGGTGTCAGAGGAACACAAGAAGTGATATGTAGTGTATGGGTGATTGAGTGAACAAATGCAAGTAGTAGTATTAGTGGTACCATGAGAATTGTGGAGGAGAAAAAGGGGATGGATAGATGCTGGAGGAAGGATACTCAAGACAGTATTTGGGAGAGCAGATGCAAATGATATGATTGAGATAAATAAGACAGCAGTAACCATGGGGGAGTTGACTGAAGGGAAGATAGTAGTTGTTTACTGGCATGCCACATGAATTGTGAGTTTGAAGAACAGCATGCTGAGCAACACACTTATGTTTTGACAGCTAACTGGCGAAGTAATGAGTTATGCTAAAACATCAGCTAGCACTCTAAACCAGAATTCAGATGCAATTAAAGTATGAATGAAAGTGCTGGATGCAAGAATAACACTAACAAGACTTTTGCAGCCACTAGGGGATAGTGTTTGGAATGCAAGAGTGGAGTTAAAGAGCTTGCAGGAAGCCATTTGTTAGGTGTGCAAGGCTGATTAAGTCCTGCCCTATTGCCAGCCAAACAGTGTCTGAAGGCATTGAGAAAGGTGCAGAAGGAGGCACCACTAGAACTATAGTTAGTAACAGTACATAATAGTCCCAATCTGCCTTTCTTGTATCATGTAGCAACTATAAAGGTGAGAATGGGTAGTGCAGGGTTGGACGTGTCAGTGAAAGTACCAGTGGCACACACACACACACACACACACACACACACACACACAGGTGTTACATGGTACACACCTTTCCAATAAGTTGAGAAATGATGGTGAAGTTTGTGCAGATAAAAGAGAGTGGTGTTTTATTAATTAGCTTGAGGCAATGGCCAAAGAACTAAAACAATGTCAAAATGGTGTAGTTACAATATTTTTTACTCATGAGATCCAGATGGGAGGAAACTTATGTGCCATGCAATTGTTCAAGGGCAAGAGGGTCATCCATGCCAAAAGGAGGTGATGAAACTGAAGCCATATTTTCCTTTTGGGGTGGGGGGGGGGGGGAGGGGGGTATACTGGGTATACTTGGTGTAGGAAGATGGAGGCAGTGGGTTAGTTAATGGAACCAAGTTTGATATTATAGGACCAACATTTCATTTACCAGCTACAATGATGGGAACTACTCATTGGACATATCATAACTGCAGCTGTATTGGCCAAATGAACCCTTGGAGACGTTTCCTAAACAGATTTTACCTCTCTAAATGATACCTGGGAACCAAATCCAGTTCATTCTCTGAATCAGATGATAGCTGCACAGGAGAGGCAGATTACTGTGGAGCAACTAATGCAGCATGTTGAACAGTAATGGGATGGTGGATGATGGGTAACCTTGACCTCGAGTGGCACAATTCCTAGCACCATAGTAACTCCGATTTTGTTTTGCATAGCTTTTTTTACTTGAGACAGAAAGCCATTCAGCAACTGAATTTGTGAGTAATCCAAGTCCAGATGGACTGGATCCCTCAAGCATGAGATGGAGAGTATTTTGTAAAAGGTGAATTTGTTAGACTTAAGGAAGAATAGAGGCATGGAGAAAGCCATGTAATGTATGAGCAAATCTGTGCAATGGGAACAGATACAGAAAGCAGTGGATGTGCCAGAGAAGTTACAAGGTGCAGCCATAAAGTCTAAAGTAGTATTAGAAATATGTAGTACTTAAGACTGCTAGCCTAGTATAATCTTGGGAATGTGTCCCTTGTTTTGTATCTTGATGGTAGAAGTGGTTGTCGGTGGGGAACTGGTCCTGACCAAGACCTGAGGGGCTGGGTCATTCCCATGTAATGCTGCTACCTAGTCTTAGATGAAATTTGAAAGAAGCTACCAAGGAATGTTGTGTGAGCTACCACTGACCACTAAACTCTGTGTGGTGACATGTCGGTTATAGCAACACACGCACAAAAGGTTTGCAAGACGAGCTAGCCATGCTCTGGAAAACCTGCACCACGCAACAGTAATAGCCAGAGTGAGTGTCACAGTCTCAACATAAGGGCTAGAACTATATAATGAACTATGTGACTGGGAGCTGGGCAATAGTGCAATGTACACTCTCCAGAACAGTATCAATAACTGTGGATTTTGAGACAGTGGCATTCAGAAGCCACCAGTATTACCATGATGACAGGACTACACGATGTAATGAGACACCGGTGTGCCACCAGCTGCAGCCATTGTTTCAAGAACAGGATGAAGCAGCATCTTCTCATATTATGCCCACATTGGGAGGCTGGTTTCTGCAGCATACTGACCTGCTGCCATCAGACTCCTGCCACCAGGTAGTGGATCTTGTGCCATGCAGCAGTCATCTCTCATAACCACGGAAGATGTGAGCCATGCCTGTATCGTCTGGGCATGGATATTCAACATCACAGGGCCGACACAGCAGGAAGGAGCGTGCCGCTAATGTCAGGGCCTTGGCCTACTGATGGGTTATTGGCTCGCTTCCCAGTTCTGACATGAGCATTGCTGGGTGCCTACACAAGTACCATCCATCTCGGGTGGGGGCCAGCCACCCATTGACCATCACCAGCCTGCTACACTGCAGTGAGGTTAACTACTTCTCATTGAGAACAGAGAAATGTTGTCATTAAAAGCAGTAATATGTCTTTCTCAACCATCTGTCTGACACTGGGCCCCACCAATCCAGTCACTCAGCAAACCGGGCCCTACAATTGGGCAGTCAGTGTCTGGGACACTTTCACTATTGATTTCATCTTGAACAGTGTACACTCAGAGCACCTAGAGTTACTGATATCTGGTATTGGTTGGTTCTTCTCAGTAAAATTTCCAACAAGAGTAGAACAACATAGCTCAACACACATTAATAATTTATTTTGAAACCACCTAAAATAGATGTGAGTCCAATAGTAAATTGTTTGTCTGACCGTAATGGTCAGATGGCAAGAGTAAAGCAAGCCCATTGATCCGTTTTAGCTAAGAAGGTAAAAGTACATTTCCGCAGACCTTAAATGATGACACACACACTCTCCAGACATATTTTACTTTGATTAACAAATAGGTACCAAAGGTACACATAAGATGGGAAATTTAATTCTTTCTGAAAAATATTCTTATGACGCTACGCAGACAGTTTTTTGTTACTCACATTAGGGACAATTACATTGGCTGCTGAAAGAAAACTAGGGTAAAATCCTGGAACAAAGTATCTCATGCCAGGAACAGAGAGAGTGTTATTAAATGTAGAGGACTAGCTCTAATCAAGACTTTCCAACCACTGGGAACAGTACAAGGAGGGGGGGAAACAGAAAATTCGTCATAACGTCTTTATTTCTTAATATTTTTACACCAAATTTTGATCACCTTTAAAGTATTCTCATTGACCACAATGCACTTCTTCAAATGATCCTTCCATTGTTCAAAACAATTTGTAAATTCACTTATCGGGATGTTCTTAATGCCTTTCAGTGATTTTTGTTTTATCTCCTCCACAGTGGCAAAAGGTTTTCCTTTCATGTCCCTTTTGAGTCTGGGGAACAAAAAGAAATCACAGGGGGCTAGATCCGGTGAGTAGGGGGATGGACAATTGGTGTCGTACAGTTTTTGGTCAAAAATTGCTTTATGGAGAGGACGGTGTGGGCTAGCACATTGTCGTTATGGAAGAACCAGTTGCCTGTGCACCAAAGAACTGCCCTCTTCTTCCAGATATTCTCCCTCATTCTTTTCAAAACCTCCAAGCAGAACTCCTGGTTGGCAGTTTGACCAGGGAGAACAAACTCTGCATGCACAACACCTGTGCAATTGAAGAAACAAATAAGCATTGTCTTGATGTTTGACTTCACCTGGAAAGCTGTTTTGGGACAAGGAGAGCCATTTGTTTCCATTGGCTTGATTGCTGCTTTGTTTCAGGGTCGCATCCACGGCACCATGATTCATTACCAGTAATCACCTTGGAAAAAAATTCAGGGTCCTCTTTGAGCTGATTCTGAAGCTCAAAACAATACCTAAAGTCAATGCTCCCTTTGCACGTCTGTGGGAAGGTGAGGGACAAATTTGTCTGAAACCTTTCTCATGTGCAAATCTTTGGATAAAATCCTCTGAATTGAACTCCATGATACTCCAGATATCTGACAGACTTTTTCAATGGTTCGATAAGGGTCTTCATGAATGAGGGCATTGATTTTGTCAATGTTTTCATCACTTATTGACATTGAGGGGCGTCCTGAACAGGGTTGGTCTTCAAGTGACATATCTACATTTTAAAAATGTGACAATCACTCATAGAATCTGGTTTTACTAAGGCCAGCATCCCCATAAGCAGTCTTAAGCATTACAATAGTTTCCGCAGATGATTCCCCCAACAGGAAACAAAATTTCACAGCCATGCATTGCTGTTGACAATCTGCCATAACGTTTTTGCTGAAATGGAAAAAGTTGTTTTACTAAAAAACTCTCACAGGGTGAACTAATGCACTCACACTGACACAACTTTGCACACTGACTCAGGTGGCATAACCGTAATGGACACCTGGTCGAACAATGGGTTTCCCCACTCTCCCTCCCCACTACAGCCCGATTCCCTTTACTTTTGGGCCCCGCTTATATTTTGCTCTATGGATTTACAGCAGATTATTGTTAAAAGAGTGACTAACACAGCCACAAATTCATAGAGAATCTCATAGGAAGTCCATTGGTCCCTGGGGTTTTGTTCAGTTTTAGCGATATTGGCTGTTTCTCAATGTCACTGATGCTAATATCTATTTCACTTACAAGAGGCTATCAGATCTGTTAATAAAAGATTTTGATGAGTCTTAGGTATGTTGTAGAGGGACCAGTCCTGAGTACCTGGCTAGTGGCTTCTCATATGAAGGCCCCTAGTTTCGGAGAAGATCAATGTAGAGTTTTGATGCGTACCTTCTACACCTGTAACATTAGTAGTGTTTCAAACAAGTGAGATTAGTGCAGAGGGTAAAGTTCCCGGCTACCACACTGACAGTACAGGTACAAATCCTGCCAATGTCCTTCTTTTTCAGTTTCAGCATACAGAATGTCATTAAACAGTGTGTCATGCAAAATTATTCAATACTAGTCATTTTTGCTTTAGTAATTTCATTAATATTCCATTTCTTACAGAATAGATTACAGAATCATCTTAGCTGGCTATAGCTTGCATCGCTTGCCGTGCTAGAACAGAATTCCAGATGGTATTTTTTGTAGAAGCAACTGAAACACAAATTTGTAAAGCACCATGCACATTTAATGTAAGCTATTATCTTGCAGGAACACGCATTTTTCAAAAGCTGTACTGGATTCAAAAAGGTTATTCTCTCTTTGATAAACTTCAATGTGAACTTTGAGTAACTGATCATTCTGTACAAGCATGTGCACTAAATTGATGCAGAATTAAAGAAAATATTTTTATGGTATTTTCCCTTGAAGTGATTTCTCTGTTAGTCTTTAGCAAGTGAGGTGCATTTTTCTTTTTTTGTGAAAATTTTAACTGGTCTACAAAAACAAACATTGTAAAGTTGGCAAAATGGAGTACATACAATAATTATTATGGTGAACCTGCTTTTCTTTCACCTACAAAGATTTGCTCGTAAAGTATTTCATCAGTCTGCCCTCTCCACAAATCAATAAGGTATAAAAGTTTTTCTTGTCCCTTGTGCAGAAGAATGACACATTTTAAAAACTCTTCATACAGCATTTTCGTGATCTTCCCTGATTTTAAGCAGGTCACAATTACATTTTTTAATTTATGAGCCAATTCATCAACTCATTTTCTGAACAGTCCACCCAAATTTCCCAGATGGGTTTTTATGCATAAGACAATGTAAAGAAACATCTTTCCTGAGACAATTATGAGCTGTGATGGAATGGCCTACTTGAAGTCTTTTTTTCTGCACAGGGATGGTTATCGCTCATTGTTCCCTGCTTCAATTAGTACTGGCAGTTGGTCTGATTGATGTTGTTGTTGTTGTTGTTGTTGTGGTCTTCAGTCCTGAGACTGGTTTGATGCAGCTCTCCATGCTACTCTATCCTGTGCAAGCTTCTTCATCTCCCAGTACCTACTGCAACATACATCCTTCTGAATCTGCTTAGTGTATTCATCTCTTGGTCTCCATCTATGATTTTTACCCTCCACGCTGCCCTCCAATACTAAATTGGTGATTCCTCGATGTCTCAGAACATGTTCTACCAACCAATCCCTTCTTCTAGTCAAGTTGTGCCACAAGCTCCTCTTCTCCCCAATTCTATTCAATACCTCCTCATTAGTTATGTGATCTACCCATCTAATCTTCAGCATTCTTCTGTAGCACCACATTTCGAAAGCTTCTATTCTCTTCCTGTCTAAACTATTTATCGTCCACGTTTCACTTCCATACATGGCTACACTCCATACGAATACTTTCAGAAACGACTTCCTGCCATTTAAATCTATACTCGATGTTAACAAATTTTTCTTCTTCAGAAACTCTTTCCTTGCCATTGCCAGTCTACATTTTATATCCTCTCTACTTCAACCATCGTCGGTTATTTTGCTCCCCAAATAGCAAAACTCCTTTACTACTTTAAGTGTCTCATTTCCTAATCTAATACCCTCAGCATCTCCGGACTTAATTCGACTACATTCCATTATCCTCGTTTTGCTTTTGTTGATGTTCATCTTATATCCTCCTTTCAAGACACTGACCATTCTGTTCAACTGCTCTTTGTTGTTACAGTTTCTGAAATGTTTAGTCCCTACCACACGCTTCGCTCATGTAGTTTACAAAAATTAAGTTCCATATGGTTGCAGTTACATTACGAAAAATGGTTTAATTGATACTCCTTTATACCTTCTTTGGTTTTGGTTTTATACGTCTCAAAAGTGGAAGGTCAGAAAGATACGGCTGGAGTAGGTAATACCTGCTTTTCTTTTCAAAGTATCTCTTACTCATTGTATAGGCATAAGGTGAGTAAGTCCTAATGCCATACATATTGTGAAAACATACATTTCTACACCGTTCTGCTTCTGGGAAGTTATTTTTCTTGAATACTTAATTAAATAAGAAATATTACTGTGTGCATTTAGTTTCTCAATTACAAACTGGGAAAATTATATACCCCAAATGATTTTCTTGGGACATTATAAAAGTAGAGATAAGTAAATATCTCTAATTACATCCCATCCCCCTCCTCCTTGTGTTCTCTCTCTCTCTCTCTCTCTCTCTCTCTCTCTCTCTCTCTCTCTGTGTCTGTCTCTCAGGATAACAGTATTCTGAACCACTTGTCTGAAAAATAATCTGCTCCGTGTCACTTCCTTAACGAATTCTGCATGAGGTAGATATCTCACAAATGTAGTTCCATTAGAACTATAAAAGTAAACAAGAAAAAAATATCTGTTGGCATATTCTGTGATCCTTACATAGAGTCACATATCTACAATTGAAAACAGTGGATTACACTACCAAATGATAGCACTGGAATAAAACTAAATACAGAGTGTGGGAACATTAATATGGTGTCCTTCAAAGTGTGGCACATGTCCCATTTCTATTCTTCATCTACATGAATGATTTTCAAAAGTCATTGGAGTATTCTTTCTGGTAATCTTGCTGGATGTATCAATCGATTAAACAATATAATTCTGCATACTTTCACCGAGGTCGCTAGGTTTGACGCAGAAGCATATTTCCACCAGCGCCATGTCTCATGGCAAAACACATGCAGCAGATTTAAGGGCTTCCACAGACCACAACAGCCTCACCTATCGTAATCTGCCAATACATGCAGCAAGCACTCTGGTGTACCTATTGGTGATGGCCCTGAACTACATAGTTTTCTTCTGAACTGCATTTTTGACTGTGTTGTTACCCTTGACATCTGGGTGGCACACGTAGTTGCCTGCTTGCCTAATGCTGTACTGTCTTCTCTAACCATTCATGAGACAGTTTGTTTTCAGTGAGCAAACTGTTGGTATATGGGTGCAGCAAGAGTGTGGTTTATATCCAAATGTTTCCCAGTCAAACCCAACATAGACGTGTAAGTTATTCAACTGTAATAGCCACTTCCAAAAGTTTTTCATTTTGTGCATTTCAAGAAGATTCAGGAACTACTACTTTCTGCGATTTATTTGGTAATATTTTGGGCTTAATGAAATCTGTGTTACTGAAGACACTGTAATGTTCTTCATCATGTCAATGACATGTTTATGATTGGGCCACATGCTGTCAAAGCTTTTCACTAGTTCCTTTACCAAAATGAATAATGTAAGTCCTAACATACAGTTCACTGACAAGATGGAAGCATAAGGAATGCTGCCATTTTCAGACGTTTTAATAGTAGATAAACCACATGGGGTGGTGTAACCATACTGTATACCACAAGCCTATGCACACTTGACATAATTTATATCTCAGAACAGGACTTCCACTACCTAACCAAGAAGGGAGCTCATCTATCAAGTAAATTAAATTTCTGTTTTGAGCTTTGCACAAGCTATGAAATTTATGTACAGTACCACAGCCTTCAACAGGAGTCTTCTCTCAGACATTGCAGTAGCTGCTTCTACCAGATATATATTAATTTTATTTACTCACATAAACTAAATTTTATTTATTCACATATACTAAAGCTCTCCTTCATGATGGGGTTTATGGAAAGTGGTGAATGAATTGTTGCACAAATACTGAAAAGACAGATATTGAGACAAGTAATAGAAAAGCTGAAAACACATCATAATCTCTTAATGGAGGAAAAGCCGCTTGACATGATGAGATCTCTCTTCAATTCTGAATAGGAATCCAGGTGGCTTCCCCAAGTAGTGGTTGTGTAAAATACGGCTTGCTCTCTTTTTGTAAGCACACAAGTTAGCACTGTGCTCCTTGGCATTTGATATGGTTCTGTACTGTTGTTCAGTGAATAGATAATGAGCTTTCAGAATATTTAACTTGCTTTGTGACTGGAGTGAACAGTTCCTAATGAGAGCAACTCAGTACATTGTTCTCAATTGCGATAAATGGTCTGATGGATATGCTGCTTCGCTATGCCTTGAATGTACTAAAGGCTAGCCATTAGTTCTACACTGATGAAAAGAAAACTTTCATCAACTACAAATATGGGTGGACTTAGATTCAATGTGAATAGGAATGAAAGAACAAGCCCTAAGAAACTAAAAAAACTAACTTCTCTGCGCAATAAAAATGAAATTATAGCAAAAAGAAAGGCAAATAGTATGAAAGTTCATGTCCATGAAATTAAAATTTGTTGCTGCGTAACATTCATAGTATGTTGTTCCACTCTGTGCATCACACATGCTTTGATCTTCCTCATTATGCTGTTGACAAAGAAGTTGTGATGCTACTGTTCAATACAGCCCCACTCTTCATCGACAACCCTCATGATATCATGCAATGTGTGAGGAGGCTTTCTGTGATGGTGCACTGAAGTTTCACATCAGCGCATCCTGCAGGCTATTCCATTTGGCTGACTTCTGTCTCGTGTTTACAAGGTGGTTGTGCAATGTGCTTGTGCACAGTCATCTTGAATGATGGATCTGTTGATGAAATTTTGACTGTATGGATGGACAATAGATTTTAGTATTATGTCTACATCTATATCCATTCACTACAAACTACTGTGATGTGCGTAGCAGAGCTTACTTTCTGTTGTACCATGTATTAGAGTTTTTCCGTTTCCACCTGAAGCACAGGAAGAATGACTGCTGAGCATCCTGTGAGTGCACTGTAATTGATCTAGTGTTGTCTTCACACTCCCTAAAGAAGTGCTGCCTAATACTCCACAGCCCTCAAATTACCCTTGATATCAATGAGAGTTGTCTAATGTCCTTATATGATGCCAGCCCAAAACAGCACTTCCAGTTGCCTCTAAAAAGACAGTGTGCAATTCTTTCGTGTTATCCTTTAGGCAATAATTTTTATGAAGCGGCCATCAGTGTTATTGGCCACAGTTGATCACTATGAGATATATCTTCAGTATTTTGTGTCTCACCATAGCAGCTGAATGTTCTTATGAAATTGCTATAGTGTAACCAATTTGGTGCACAGTTTCTTGTGTTGACAACTTTCCTTGCTGTAAAGTGACAATGTGTGCATGGTCTAGCCTTGACATGACACAAGGCACAACAACAAACTGAACAGTGTGCACAAGCAACATTGCTCCATTCACAATTATTGAAGAGACAGTGCATTCTAGTGAAGTGCACTGAGGATGTACTTCTATTACTCAGATGGCTGTAAGTAGTATTTTCCTGCAGTAAAAGAAAAAAAAAATTATAGTGAAAGTGGTTTCTGATGAAGAAAGGCCACAAAATACGCATGTCATAGGGGTAGTGCATTTTTTTTCTTTTTTCTTTTTAAGCAATTCATGGAATACCCTTTAACCAACTATTCAGTTTTTGCTTTACAAGCAGTATGGAACATCCGTTTTAGATTTCACCAGTGACACACTTCATGACATAGGCTCCAATTAGGCTTATTCTCCTCAACAGGTTCCTACTGGACTTTGAGAGGCAACTGAAAAAAATCAGTGATTGTAAGTGACTCAAACACAGCCTCATTATTGGCCCAAAACACTTGATCCAATTTTTTTCTTTCTTATTTCTACAATAATGGATGCGGGAGAGGGCAGGAAGGGAAGATCGTGTGCTCCAGTTAGTATATTCTGTGACCTTGTCTTGTAGACCACAAAATTCTACTAGTTAAAATAACATGTTACTGTATTAACCTTTTTTGTGCTGCCCAGACTGGAGTTACTCAAGAAACCTACCCTCCCCTGTCCTGAATATTTCTGGATTGCTTTCTGCACTGACTCCTTCTGTCACACTCTGATTTGTCACCACTAAGATGAACAACATTGTGGGTGTAAAAAAATATTTCCTGACTTTGGAGCTGCTCTGCAAATTTATGGTTGCTACAAATCTATGGAGATGTACAGATTCTGAAAGTTACTGTCAATTTCAAATTCTTTGGATTCAGAAAAACGATTATTCTCTTGTTGAAACAAAAGACCACAGTGATGCACCTGCTGATGTTGATGGCTTAGAATTGCTACTTTCAGACTCTGTAGAGCTGGTATCACTTATTAATGTTTGGAAAGTCCTGATTAAGAATAACGAATTATTTAGGAATAAAAGACACGATTCACATAAAGGCAGAAGTGCTGCATTGTCGGCAGATACACGCAAAAGGTACAGAGCTCTACTTTGCTAGCTTTTCAGAATGGAATTCCTTTCTCAAGCAGTAAGAGAAAAACAAACACACACACTATTTAGTGAGGGGTGGGGAGATAATGAGTTACCTTGGGTCTAGGCAGGGGAGGTTATGGGAGTGAAGGATGTGCCCTAAGGATAGTTCCTATCTGTACAGCTCAGAAAAGCTGATGGTGGTTGGGAAGATCCAGATGGCACAGGTTGTGAAGCAGCCATTGAAATCTTGCATGTTGTGCTCTGCTGCATGTTGTGCCACTGGATGGCCTACCTTGTTTCTAGCAACAGTTTCACAGTGGCCGTTCATTCTGGTTGACTGCTGGTTAGTTGTCATGCCAATGTAAAACACTGTGCAGTGTTTGCAGCGGAGCTGGTATATAACGTGGCTGCTTGCACAGGTGGCCTGGCCTCTGATGGGGTAGGATAGGCCTGTGACAGGACTGGAGTAGGAGGTGCTGCGTGGGTGGATATGGTAGATCTTGAATCTGGGTCTTCCACAAGGATATGATCTCTGTGATTGGGGGTGGGAGTGGCATAGGGATGTACTAGGATGTTATGGAGGTTGGGTGGGCAGTGGAACACCACTTTCGGAGGGGATGGAAATATCTTGGGTAGGATGTCCCTCATTTCAGGGCATGAAAGCCCCGACGAACAACGTGGTTCAGTCAGTCCAGTCCCGGGCGGTATTGGGTGACAAGGGGGATGTTTCTTTGAGTTTGGTTCTTGGGATGGATGTGAGGATCAGGGTGTGTGTGTGTGTGTGTGTGTGTGTGTGTGTGTGTGTGTGTGTGTGTGTGTGTGTGTGTGGTGGGGGGGGGGGGGGTGATATGGCATGGTACATCTGTTCGTGTATTAGGTCTAGGGGTATTGCCTGTCTGCAAAAAAAAATTGTGATGCCTTCAGCATAATGGGCAAGGGATTTCTCATCCCTGCAGATGCGTCTGGCACAGGTGGCCAGGCTGAATGGGAGGGATTTTTCAGGGCGGAAGGGGTGATAGCTGTCAAAGTGTATGTACTGTTGGTGATTGATGGATTTGATGTGGACTGAGGTACAGATGGAGATTGACATCTAGGAAGGTGGCACGATGGGAGGAGGACAACCAGGTGAAGTGGATGGGAGAGAAGGTGTTGAGAATGAGGATAAGGTGTCCTGGCATTGGGTCCAGATTATAAAGATGTCATCAATAAACCTGAACTAGACCAGAGGTTTGGGCTTTTGGGAAACTAGGAATATTTCCTCTAGGTGGCCCATGAAGAGGTTGGCATAGGAATCTGTCATGCAGGTGTCCATGCCTGTGCCACAAATTTGTTTGTATACCTCCCCTTCAAAGTTGTAGTAGTCATGGGTTAGGATGTAGTTCTTTAGGTGTATGAGGTATGAAGTGGTAGGTTTGGAATCTGCAGGGCATGAGTCTGCTGGTTTTCCCCTCTACTTTTCATTTACTATGTTATGTAACAAATATATACATGAAAATGTTGATTGTCAGCAACGTCATATGACAAAATACCCAATAACCTCTTCAATATACTATTATGTGAAAACCTCAAACAGCACTTGCTATTGTTGTTCACTGTAGTATTTGGAAAGTGCTTTTTCAATAAAAATACTTGGGTATTCATTTAGAATATTGTATATTATTGTTGCCAGAAAAGTGAAGGGAGTTTGCCAAGTAATTTGCAATAATCTGCATGCTTAACACATAAATGTCCTTAAAGACCACTATGTTAAGTCGGTAGCTGAGGCCTTTTGGAACATATGACAGTTTTTGGATTGAGTGGGGTGCGTGGATAACAATGATGGGAAGATAAAGATTCCACATTCATGGATAGTACCATTAATGATTATTTCTGGTCATAGGAAGTCCCTTTTGCTTGTTTTAGACTGCACAATATACATCTGTAAGATTAAGACTTGTTTGGTGTAAACCAGCTGTAGGTCTGTTTAATAACAATATGGGCTGCAATCAGCAAAGCATACGTTTGGATCCTTGATTAGTGTTCTTGTTTTACCAACAAACAATGCAGTGTCTTAGCCATTCTCTTAAGTCATTGGAAGATTTTTCTTTATAAACTAACAAGGAGAGCATACCAAGCACCTATCCTTGTGTGACCTCTCATGTTACGTTGCCCCATTTGAGGTTAGTTTCATTCATGTAACATAATCTGTCAATTGATTTATGACTCCATAGAGTGCTGTGTGCACAACAACCATATGATAAATAAAATTAGAAGGAAGGTCAGTGTTGGCCATAATTTTGATGATTTGTTAACAGCAAAATCGATTTTCGATCACTTTTGGCAGCAGAGCTTGTGGTCGATGGACTGCACTTCTCTGCAGCTGCAGTTTGTAGAGATGACTGGAAATCCTTATTTTTTGAGATTACATCTGGATTTTCCAATTCTAGAGCACAATTGATAATGAGAAACACCATGTAGTCTACTTCTCTTGGTGATCAAGAGCCATATTTTCAGATTGATGAGGCCAATAAGAATCATTTACTACCTGTGATTTCCATTCTTGCTTTGGATTGAGCCCTGGAGCTTTCCATCGACCTCAGTATCTAGCTGTCTGGTACACAATCATGTAGTCGATGGCTAAGCTTTGTGGTCAGGTTTGTTCTTTCCACAATGGTGGCAGCATCACAACAGTGGCTGAGGGAGGGGATGTCATTAATCCTTTGACTGCTGTTGACGAGTTAACGTGTCATACTTCACTGTTCCTCTGATGCTGTGGATGAGTTGAAGTACAGCCTCTGGGCCTTCCTTCAGTACTATCAATGAATTAACTTGTGCTTCCACACCAACCCCTGAGTACTAATGACAAGTGTAGACATACCACCACTCAGACAGTTGACTGTTTAAATGTACAGCCTGCTGTTACCTTGTTCTACTGTATTCGATTTAGCTTTGTGCCTCACTGTTCATAAATGTGACGTCACGGTGTTCTTATTATAATCGGTTTTACAAAGAAAATGACAAGATGGCTTGATTGCACTGAGGAAGAGGTTATGGAAATATGAAGAGTGGTAATGAGGATTAATCATTCATTGCCAATGTAAGTGATAACAGCTTATTTAGGAATAAAGGAGACAACTCACCTAAAGGCAGAAGCACTGTGTCATCGACAGATACACACTCAAAAGGTACAGAGCTTTATTTTGCTAGCTTTCAGGTTGGAATTCCTTTCTCAAGTCATAGGAGAAACATTCACACAAACACGTGCGCCCCCTCCTTCCCCCTCCCCCTCACACACGGAGTATTTGGTGGGGGGTGGAAGGGGGACAGTGAGTTACCTACGGTTTAGGCCGGGTTATGGGAGTGAAGGATGTAGCTCCCATCTGCACAACTCAGAAAAGTTAGTGGTGGTTGGGAAGATCCAGATAGCACAGGTTGTGAAGCAGCCATTGAAATATCATATGTTTTGTTCTGCTGCATGTTGTACCATGGGGTGGCCTATCTTGTTTCTGGTAACAGTTTCATGATGGCTGTTCATTCTGGTTGACAGCTGGTTGGTTGTCATACCAATGTAAAATGCTGTGCAGTGTTTGTAGCAGAGCTAGTATGTAACATGGCTGCTTTCACAGATGGCCCAGCCTCTGAAGGGGTAGGGTAGGCCTTTGACGGGACTGGAGTAGGAGGTGCTGGGTGAGTGGATAGGTAAGGTCTTGCATCTGGGTCTTCCACAAAGGTACGATCCCTGTGGCATGGGATTGGGAGTGGGAGTGGCTTAGGGATGGACTAGGATGTCGATAGTTTGGGTGGGCAGCGGAACACCACTTTGGAAGGGAAATGAAGTATCTTGGGTAGGATGTCCATTTCAGAAGCCCTGACATGGTTCGGTTGTTCCAGTCCTGGGTGGAATTGGGTGACAAGGGCAGCATTTCTTGTGTGTGTGTGTGTGTGTGTGTGTGTGTGTGTGTGTGTGTGTGTGTGTGAGGGGGGACGGGGGGGGGGGGGGGAGATCTGTTTGTGTATTAGGTCTGGGGGTTATGTGTGTCTGCTGAGGCCTTTGTGAGGTCATCAGCATACTGAGAAACAGAGCTCTCATCCACGGAGATGCATCTGTCGTAGGTCGCCAGGCTTTATGGGAGGGATTTTTCAGCATGGAAGGGGTGACAGCTGTCAAAGTGTAGGTACTGTTGGGGATTGGTAGGTTTGTTGTGGACTGAGGTGTGGATGGGACCATCTATGAGAAGGTGTTGAGATTGTGGAGGAATGAGGATAAGGTGTCCTGGCCTCGGGCCCATATTATAAGATGTCACCATTAAATCAGAACCAAACCAAGTATTTGGTTGGGATTTTCGGAAGCTAGGAACATTTCCTCTAGGTGGCCCATAAAAAGTTTTGCATACGAGGGTGCCGTACAGGTGCCCACAGCTGTGCCACGAATTTGTTTGTATACCTTTCCTTCAGAGGTGAAGTAGTCATGGGTTATGATGTAGTTTTTTAGGTGTATGAGGTATGAAGTGGTAGGCTTAGAATCTGCAGGGTGTTGGGAGAGGTAGTGTTCAATCGCAGTAAGGCCATGGGCATAAGGGATGTTGGTGTACAAGGAGGTTGCATCTACAGTGACAAGCAGGGACCCGGGAGGTAAGGGTGTGGGGATAGTGGAGAGCCGGTGCAGGAAATGGTTCATATCTTCAATGTGGGGGGCTGGGTTTTGGGCAGTTGGCTGTGGGTGTTGGCCAAAAAGGGCTGAGATTCTTTCAGTGGGGCCACTGTAACCAGCCACAATGGGGGCCCATGATTGTTATGTTTGTGGACTTTGGGGAGCATGTAGAAGGTGGGTGTGTGGGCTGTTATTGGGGTGAACAGGGAGATGGATTCAGAGGAGAGGTTCTGGGAAGAGCCTAAGGATTTCAACAGGGGTTAGAGGTTATGTTGGACTTCATGGATGGGGCCACTTTGGCAGAGCTTGCAGGTGGAGGTGTCGGACAGCTGGCAGAGGCCCTCTGCCAGGAAGTCCCTCCTGCTCATCACAGCAGTGATGGAACCTTTGTCTGCTGGGACTATGATCGGGTCAGGATCTGTTTTTAGGTTGTGTAGGGCAGTCTTTTCTTCTGCTGACAGGTTGTTGTTCGTAGGGAGGGATCTGGGGAAGGATGGTGAGGGCCACGTTGGAAGTTAGGAATTCCTGGATGGTGGCTCAGGAATTGTTACGTGGAGTGTGGGAGGGTCAAGGTTGGATGGTGGTAAGATATGGGACAAGTAGGGATTGTACTGGCTTTGGATGGAGGGGTTGGTTGCAAAGAAGTGTTTTGACTGTAGGGAGTGGGAGAAGGAGAGTAGGACTTTCACTAGTCCAACATGGTTAAACCTGGGACTAGGGCTGAATGTGAGGCCTTTTCTGTGGGGCTGAGGATTTTGGTGGAGAGATTATCAACAGTGTTCTGGAATTGTTTCAGTTTTGGAGGATGTCGTAGGTTGAAAAGATCAGCTGGGCAGGGTCTGGGTGCTATGAGGGGTTGACGAGGAGCAGCACTGGGAGTAGGGATGGAGTTGGATAGTGGTGAAACAAGGTGGGAGTAGGATTTCAGAAGGCTGTGTACCTTGAGGTGGTGGTGTTTGGACTGTTCTTCTTGGTGTTGAAGTATCAGGATTTCAGTTTGGATGCTGAGGTGTAGGCTGTGGGAATTGCATAGTAGCAGTACGTTGCAGAGGGAGTGGACATGGGTCAGTGATGCCTGTGCCATGGAAATGTGTTTCTGTAGAACAAGGTTTGTGAGGGAAAGTGACTGGCAGAATCGGATAAGGTGAAGGTCTTTGTGGAGGAAGGGCTGAGAACCAGAAATAGGGATTTTTATGGTTAGGCCATTGGGAGGATTCCATGGCTTAGGCAGCATTTAAGGAACAAGAAACAGGATAGCGTTTTGGCTAGGGATAGGGAAACTTTTCTGAACTGTTGCAGATAAATAGAGCAGGGATCCATTGCGTTGGGGGGATGTTTTTGTGTGTGTATCTGTCGACGGCTTAGCCCTTCTACCTCTAGGTGAGTCATCTTCATTGTTCCTAAATAATTCGTTATTTTCAACCAGAAATTTCCATACATTATTATATCGCCTAGTGGCTCCCTTCCATCCAAACCTCATATAATCCATCCCGTATATCCTTTATCTAGATGTCTTATATTGTCCGTCCGTTTCTTTCTCTTATGTTTTGTCCCTCTCACCTTTATAACACAATCAGTAATGGCCAAAACATACATGGTTGCACATGACTTGTGTTACACCCAGTAGTTACGGCCACGTCCAGTGTGACAGCCACGCACGGAACTCCACATTCCATGTGACTCCCTACAGCAGCATAACACACCTCTAGCAACACAAAATCTTGCTGTCCCTCAGTCCCGCATATATTGCTTCTGATCTGCCTGTCCTTGTTTCCTTTTTCTCTCTCTTACACGTGATGATAAAACATGCGTGATTGAATTTATTTCACATACTTGAGGATATATCATGTGCACTCAGATATATCTCAGTCACTATACTAACCCCAGCCCCCAACACCATTCCTTTCACTCCTGACACCCATCAATGTCATTCAACACTCCCTGCAAACAACTGCAACCTTTACCGCCCACATTCTACACAAACTTCCTTCCCCAGTGCCATCCACCCACAACCCACCCCCACCCCAATGCAATGGAACCTCACTCTATTTATTTGCAACAGTTCACAAATGTTTCACTATCCCTAGCCAAAATCCTGTCCCATATCCTGTTCATTAAATGCTGCTAAGCCATGGAATCCCCCCCCCCCTCCCCTCTCCCAATGGCCTAACCATAAAAATCGGTATTTCTGGATCCCACCTCTCCTTCCGCAATGACCACTTTTCAGATTCCACCAGTCACTTTCGCTCACAAATCTTGTTCTACAAAAAATGTTTCCATAGCACAGGCATCCCTGAACCACCTCCACCCCCTCCGCAAGGTACTGCTACTATGCAATCCCCACTACCTACACCTTAGCAGCCAAACTGGAGTCCTGACACTCTGACACCTATAAGAACATTCCAAATACCACCCCCACAAGTTATTTGGCTTGCTGAAGTCCTACTCCCACCTTGGGGCACCACTATCGAATCCCAACCCTACTCCCAGTGTCCTCATCAATCCCTCATAGCACCCAGACCCTGCCTAGCTGGCCTTTTCAACCTACCACATCTTCCAGATGGAAACAATCCCAGAACACTGTTGTTAACCTTTCCACCAAAATCCTCAGTCCCACAGAAGTTTCAGTCCTATCCAAAGGCACTAGTTACATACAACAGATACATGGTCAACTTAGTTTTATATTCTTTTACCAGTCTTAAAGCTGCACCTTATGTCATATTTTCTTGTAAAACTGTATCACATATTAAATAAATCTGATTGCACAATATTACATTCCAAGTTATGTTTAGCTTTTTAATTTCTATCCCCACATCATATGCAATTTTCAGCCAGTTTGCTCTACATGTTGGTTTTATCTCATGTCTCATCTGACAGATGATGTCCTACCAAGTCCATTGCAATGGTGTTTATCAGTAACCAACTTGATCCTAGGCAGTAGATGCTTTCTATTCCCTTTATTTATCTTGTAATTAATTAACTGTACCAAGCCAATCACTTGACCAGTCAAATGCTGATCCAATGGACATCCAGCTTTAATGTACTGGAGGAACAGGAAGAAATGCCCACAGTGCTCAACAAACAGGTTAATACAGGAAGGTGGCATATGATTACCCATACAGTTCTGCAAATTGTTTTGTTATTTGGCCTTCAAACAAGAAAGAATTATGGGTTAGAATGTGGTTGGCCAAATAAATTAGGAAAGAAGTCATAGGTATGGTGTCAGGACGTAACTAGACCGCAGGCTTGAAGCAATGTTTGTAGCATCCATAGTAAAAATGAAGACGTCTACCCGGACAGTAACTATGAAATGTTGATCGATGTAATGATTTGTGTTGGAAGTAGGAAGGAACACTGTAAAAAAATTGGTTGGGGAAGCTGGATAACCAAGGCAGAGAATCCTTCTGTGGAAGCATTGTATGTATCCATGATGGAATGCCCAGTACAAAGACAGTGGAATTTGGTGTGTGGAATTTAGGGAGCAGGTAAAAGCTGCATGTGTGGGGGACTACCAGTGCAAGAAAAAAGATGGATGGATAAGAAGAACGTTCGATACAAGTCATCAGCTTTTGCCAGTGGCGTAATGTTAATGGTTGCTGTCTCATCATGTTTCGGTGCATATGTTACCAGATTTTTTTGTTGGTTGGGGAAGCAGCTGAACGGCAGGAGCAAATGACTAGTTGTGGTGACAGATTGATCTGTAGCTTAGCCCAAAATATAGGTTCGAGTGGGCAGTGATAGTCTGGTTGCGAGTCACAAATCCATCTAACGTGAAAGTAAGAAAAGCTGGTTGTTGTGATGGACTGGTCTGTAGCTTTGCCTGAAGCCTGGGTCAGGTTGGAAGGTGACGGTTTGGTTGCAAGTTAGTGAAGCCAAGAGATTTAAAACTAAAGAAAGCTGGTTGTGATGATGGACAGACCTATAGTGAAGCCCATTTCAAAGAATCGCTACTGATACCATGTTATTATCACCACGTTGTTTACGGTATTTGTCATGTGTTCCTTATATCACTGATCAAAGCTCACCACTCATATAGAATATTCCTCTTTATATTCATAGATTAATGTGGAAAATATTGGGATGGGCCAATGTTTTGAGAAGTTAATGGAGTGTCGCAAGTGCGTACCGGAGTAGCCCTTTACCTTCATGCCGAGCCACAACTTTCCGTCTGGCAACCCCTTATGGTGCATGAGCAGTAACGGTTCCATCTGATTCAGTCCCCCAAGCTTGATGAAAATGGCAGTCACACATTTTATTTGACTGACAAGGCATTTTGAACTTGTACAAAAGCTTGAGTCTTGGAAAGATCAAGTTTTAGTTATTACAGGACTACTACAACTGGGTATCACCTTGAAGAGCAAAAAGTAATTGTGATCCGACTGCATGCACTGTACTGAGCATTACTTCTTGCATGTATTCTATTGCTTTATCCCTTGAACTATACACACCACTCGTCTCAGATATGTCCAGGAAGTGTTTATGAAATACATTACTGCTAAAATATTTGGCTACTTTCTTTAATAACAAAGTCCTTACATTCCTTAAATACTTCCCAGTTTCTTGTTTAACTATTGCCCATTAAATATAATTTTGTTACCTAAAATATTCATTTTAGATATTAGAGTTTTTCTTAATCTTTTTCTTGAGACAGCATGGTGTTATTTGTAGCATGAAATCAGTCCAACTTCTCTATTTGTCTAAAACATTTCATATAATTTCCTTTCCCTTAAACAGGATATTTTATTTCCTTTTGTAATGGATTTTTCAGTGTATTATTAGTGTTATACATTGTGGTTTTCTTAGAAGAGTGGCTATTAAAAATTAAACGAAATTTGTCTATAAATACAAACAAAATATAAATCTGAGCTACTGAAGCATGACTCACACCCGGTCTCACAGCTTTACTCCTGCCAGTATCTCGTCTCCTACCCTCCAAACTTTACAGTAGCTCTCCTGTGAACCTTGCAGAACTAGCACTCCTGAAAGAAAGGATACTGCGGAGACATGGCTTAGCCACAGCCTGGGGGATGTTTCCAGAATGAGATTTTCACTCTGCAGCGGAGTGTGCGCTGATATGAGAGGAGAGCTTCTGTAAAGTTTGGAAGGTAGGAGACGAGATACTGGCAGGAGTAAAGCTGTGAGACCGGGCGTGAGTCGTGCTTTGGTAGCTCAGATGGTAGAGCACTTGCCCGCGAAAGGCAAAGGTCCCGAGTTCGAGTCTCGGTCGGGCACAAAGTTTTAATCTTCCAGGAAGTCTCATATCAGCGCACACTCCGCTGCAGAGTGAAAATCTCATTCTGGAAAATATAAATCACGTAGCATTTAAATATGTAACAATATATACATCCCTCCATGCAGCTTCCTGTAAAACCACCTTGAAAGTTTTTGTTGTGTGTTCATTAAATTTTCTATTTTCTGTAAAACCAATTCATTGTAATCAGGCTAGTTATTAAGTACACTAGTTGTGAATTTCTTATTTTATGTTTGTAATGTGTAGTGTGGTTCTCTACCAGACTGCAAATCTGAAGGTCTGGGGTCTGATTCTCAGTCAGTCCTAGGACTTTTTCTGCCACTTATTGCATCTTTCACTTCCAGCAGAGATTTGTCAATGTGAGAAATGCCAAACTGCACAGTGGCCTGGAGGTCCCCTATCGTTGAGTGCGTAAATTATTTTAAAGATCAGAGGAAGACAAAAACATGCCATGGCCAATGGGACCGAGCCTAGTAAGACACTGCCAAGTTCAAACAAAAACTTTGGGTTGAAGTCAGCTTACCTCAGTTAACATGTAGATGGAATCAGCCATATCAAAAACTGTTTATTGGATATGTGGTATATGTGGTGTGATGCCCTGTGGTAAATAGCAAAAATGTTTTGGTCCTACAGGGTGTATACGTGGACAAGGAAAAAAAAATTCCCGGATTTTTCCCGGATTTCCCGGTTACAAATACACTTTCTTCCGGATGAAAACACACTTTTTCCGTGTAATTAAGTGACAGTATATTTTGCCTCGGAACTCTAAAACTTATCAATCCTTTGAACGGTTACGTTTTTATACACAGGCGTAGAATTTCCCGGCACTTTAGAAAACGAAACTTAGGGAAGAAAATGCCTTTTGGAAAGATTTGTGATGTGCAGCAACATGCACGCTGCATATTTTCGCATTACGAAAGTATAAATTCGAATTCCACTAAACACCGCATGTTACTTTCCGAACCATTGTAATCGAGATTGCGATGCGCTTTTGTAAGCCAGTCATAGCTCTTGTCACGTGATCCCGCCAGCCAATGACGGCGGATATTCAGAGCATAGGACACGTGATGTAGTCAGCTAATAGCAACATCACTGTTAAGTAGCGCGGATACACAAACAAGAAAAGTTAATGTTTTAAATTGATATACATAGCGTTGCTACAAGAAAAGCAAAGCTTTCACATATAATATTGCTCTCTAAGGTTAATAAGCGGCAAGAGAAGGTAAGGTTTCACATATAATGTTGATATTTTTTGCTCGTGTTACGCTTTGAGATATATCACACAAATGTGCCAGTAAAATTTTTAGCTGAGTCCAGTGATTTGTCCTCAAAGTTATCCACAAATAAATTAGCTACCGCAGGGTAGAGAGAGGTTCCCGTAGCACTACATCAATTTGCTCATAATAACGACATGAATGTCAGATCTTCTGGGCTCGAAATACTTCTACTAAATGGCTCGTCGCTCTGTGGTTTACGAAATTCATCGTACATTCTCGCACATAGTTCAACTTACGTAAAAGGAAATTTACTTTCAAAGTAACGCTTCTCAAACCACCATTCGCAACATTTTCCCGTGACCTGTTAGAAATGGGTTCGTTTCAGTAGTCGTCAGAGAGTGCCAGATAACGCCCCACTGCGCTTTGGCAGCTGCTATGACACAGGAAGCCCGTATGTTCGTACATGTAAAACATTACAAGATGTTACATTATGTCATAAAAGAAGAAAGTAGAGGATACTCCAAGATCATCGGAATTTCGTGAACCATCCTAAAATGGTGCATTTAAAGTGCATACTTAAAAAATGGTTCAAATGTCTCTGAGCACTACGCGACTTAACTCCTGAGGTCATCAGTCGCCTCGAACTTAGAACTAATTAAACCTAACTAATCTAAGGACATCTCACACATCCATGCCCGAGGCAGGATTCGAACCTGCGACCGTAGCGGTCGCTCAGCTCCAGACTGTAGCGCCTAGAACCGCACGGCCACTCCAGCCGGCAAAGTGCATACTTAAAGAGCACATTCGTATCTCCAGATTCCCAATGCAGTAGGCCTCGACCTGATATTAAACTTTTCAGTGTAGGTTTCGGGATGTAAATTTTCTTGGAGTATCAGTGCTGTATTAACTCAATTTTGATTCTTTATTATGGCATAATGCCATACATGCTAGAAGATAAAAATGTGCATTTGAAATGCAGCGAGCAGTTGAAATTAGCTAATAGTGAGGAACTAAACACTTCAGAAAAGTGGAAATATAATTAAATCTGAAACTAATAATGTATATTAGCCTTCCGTAATTATGCGAATGTATTTTAATTCACTTGACAGCTCCCGGCCACAGAAATCCATTATGTTTTCATTTGACGTGAGAGCAGGCTATCACAATTTTTGATTTTTAGCCGGCCGCGGTGACCGAGCGGTTCCAGGCGCTTCAGTTCGGAACCGCGCGACTGCTACGGTCGCAGGTTCGAATCCTGCCTCGGGCATGGATGTGTGTGATGTCCTTAGGTTAGTTAGGTTTAAGTAGTTCCAAGTTCTAGGGGACTGATGACCTCAGATGTTAAGTCCCATAGTGCTCAGAGCCATTTGAACCATTTTTAAACGTTTTCCTACATGAAAAGTCGAAATATCGTTGACTGCTGTTAATACAAATAGTACCCAATACTGATTACGTCTATTTTGTCGCTGTCTGCTAGATAAATCAAAATAGGAGTTTCTAACACTGCAGAAATTGTAACACACACCAAATAAACGAGACTGTTTTGGCACAAATGGTGATTTTTATAACACGGCAAAATATAATTCACGAAAACCAACCATGCCTATTCGGCCTACTACAAGGAAAAAACTTTATGTTAGAAAATAGTTTCACATTTCATTCATACGCTCCAGTTTCTCGAGCATGAGATCGAAAAGTAGTAGTACAAAATTTTTATGTAAATTTGGAAACGTCATATTCTTCCCTAATTTGTGTGATGTCCCCGTTTCTTTTCCTTCCACGTTCTAACAAACAATCTTGTCATGACTAACTCTGGAACTATTCCTGCCTTTGTCAAAGCGTATTCGCCGGTTAACTTCACTAACCCTGATTATTCTCCGGTTTGGCGTAGTTATGTTCGTACAAACAATTTTCCGCGCTACTTCCACAATAGAACTTAAGAGGCTGCTAGACGGGGACTGTACAACTGGCCCTTATTAGTGTAGCGATCTGGCCAAAAATTTTCTGACAAAATTTCATTTTCCTGGATACATCGAGAAGATAATACGTAATCTTTCTTACCTGTTGTTCCTGTTAGTCGTTTATTTCCACTCTGGTAATCTGACTCTATGGATTTCCCTAATAATTATAAAAACGTTGATCATTCGCAAACCCAAACAACAACATAATCAGACAGCGATCGGCGTTCACTCGTTAGGCTTTACTCCGCTCAGCTTGTATAGCCCGGTGCCCTTTTGCCTGCAGGAAAGTTTATTTCTAGATGCGACGAGGGTTTCCCAGAGACATCACGTACACTATGCACGCATTCAAAAATCAACTTTATGATTTTTTTTTTCCCCATGGGACCAAACTGCAACTTACGCTAAGGACGACACACACACACACACACACACACACACACCCACACACACACACACCCATGCCCAAGGGAGGATTCGAACTTCCGATGGGAGAGCCGCGCGAATCGTGACAAGTCGCCTCACACCGCACGGCTACCCCGCGCGGCTTATGATTCATTCAGAAATCAACTTGCAGAGTGCGTTCAAAAAGCAACAGGGATGCGCATCAAAATCATATGAGTAATCGATAAACCAACATGCGCTGGATGCTAGGCGCTTTGTGAAACAAGGTTTTTTCTCCTCAAGAATATGAATTTGGCGCCACACTCCCCACCCACACCCTCATAGATCATGGCCCGCTGCGCATGCATGAATCTGGCAGCTCGGGCGCGGCAGTAAAGTTTTTCCCTGTTGCATCTAGCTTGCTGCGACTGCTTACACAGCCAACAGCCCTGTTTCTGTAGCCAGAAATGGGAGAAGGTACTACTCATACGACACTCAACTGCGTGTGCGCATGAGCCCACTAGTAACTGCTAAAACGAATCTAATGTAAACAGTTGTGACGTCACGCTCATCTGATGCAATTTGTTGTTATGAAGCATTGCATAGTCTTCCTAAAGCCCTTGACACATTTTGCTGTTGACAAACGCTTGTATGAGCACTGTGTTTTGTTGTTGTATATAGTACATTTCCCTTGCAATTTATGTTTTTTTTTTTTTCTCCTCGTTTACGTTTTATTGTTGCAGTATTATCCTGCAGTAGCGGGATTCAGTAATATCCTTCGTTAGAGTATCGATTCTTACCAGTAAAGATTACAAAAATTTAACTCAAAACTAAAACAATGAAAAATTCCCGGGTTTTTCCCGGATGAAAAAATTCCCGGGTTTTTCCCGGACTCCCGGTTCGTATACACCCTGTCCTAATTTCAAACAAAATGAGAATACAAAATTGCCCTTTTTAATAGCAATCAAAGGAGTAACCTCAACAATCAGTACAGCAATATATTTTAATGACAGAAAAACATGAAAAATAACGAATTTTTTGTGGTGCATGAGTACGGCTCAGTGTAAATTGACTGTGAAGCCAGCACAGCAGCTGTATTGGAGTACTGCCCATCAATAAATATCCTTAAATCAAATATCACACACAACTACTTTGTGGCCTCCCTACCAACTGGACATACTGTGCAAAATTACTCTTTAAACTTATTAATGAGAACCAAACTTTTTTTTTGTGACTGTCTTACATATATCAAATTAATGAATGAAGTAAGTCTCTGAGTCTCAGGCACCACAATTTATAACATTTACATATCCTCAAGGGTATATATGGTTATATTCTTAGTACCGATTACCATTAAAAGATCTGCACTTGTAATATGCCATGACACTAGATGGTTAGTAAATTCCTTGAAGGCAACTGTCCAATTATTGATGACTGGTCTCAGTGTATAAAGACAGTCATAGATGGCTTACCCTCTCCAGGTTTATTATTATTGTTATCGTTATCATCAAAGTGAATGTATTATGTCCACTTTTTGAACTCATTTAGGTCATCATACTCATATTACCTCAAAAATGAGCCATGTTTTAGGTTTACACTGTACGTATTCCTATTAAGTTAGGTACAGTTATAATCAATTTCTGTACCTCAGCAATGAGCTAGGTGTGCACTCGTATCTATTCTGGTTGAACATCTATGGTTTTATTTCCTATTGATGGTGTTCCTGCCATCTCAGTTGCGGGCTGCCTTGCAGCTTGAACAGCATGTGCAGCTCTTTGGAGTCTGACCTTGCTGCCTATTCCACATGCAAAGAGGACTCACTCACCAAGGACTGAGGTGTCATTTCCATATTGTTGTTGGTGGTTGTTTACAGTGGAGAGTGGTGATACCACATGAAGAATCATTGCTTCCCTCTGTCTTCGCAGGTGCAAGTTGTTCTTCTAAGTCAGCTACTTCCTATTTCTGGTGCCTTGGTTAACGGATGGGATCCTGCCAGAATTTCTTGTGCCTTCACAGTCAGGCATAGAAATAAATGGTGAGCACCTGGTTTGTGTGTGATTATTTGTTGGGTGTGATTTGTGGAAGCCCCTATTATTTTCTCTGCCCTGGTAACTGAAACTTGTATCGAGTTCAAACCTACAGAACGTGTAGCTCTTACTAATGGCTGTTATTTGGCCTGGGTTTTCAAAGTGGACCAGCGTAGTTGGTAATTAGAACATGCCCAAGTTATTTTTAAGGCAGCTGTAAAGGTGGTCACATTTTGACTGGCTCTAGTTCCATTTTTACCTGATTAAGTACATAGGCTGTTTCTTTAAAATCTGTACCTCTGCCTTATTTTGAATGCTCTGGGTTTTGAATCTTGTATTATTTTTGTTTTCAAGGCACTGGTATGTTGGTTCTTTAGAATTATATCTGCATTTCTTCTGAACAACCATGTGTTTAAATTGTTTTAAAATATTTCCCTGTTCAATTGTTTGTTTCTGTGGGCTAAAACGGCACAGTTTCTCTAGTTCTGGGAGCAAGCATCCCCATGTGATAAATAATTTGTATCTGTTATATAATTATAGTGTGTATCCTGTGTATGTTTAAGAGTCTCAGCTGAACCAAGCAACTCACTGATGCATGGCCTGAGCCCAAGTCAGTAACCTTATTATGGTTAATGCATCAAATTTCAGCTCCATTTTAACTATGCTATGGGTGTGTTAAAGTGTTTGTTTTTGCTTTATAGTGATTTAATGATTTAAAAATTTTCTGTACCTTGATGAGTTTCATTGTCTTAGTGAATTTAATAGAGTGACTGAGTTAAATATTTCTGGAATATTAAAGATTTTTAATTTCAATGCTGGTTAGTCTAACACGTGTATTAAAAGCTCCTGGTAATTGTGTTCTGAAACTGTTAACAAATACCTCTGATTTTAGCTCATTGATGTATTGTCCTTTAAATGTATATTTCTTAAATGTCTGTGGTGTCAAAAGCATAATTTAAAAGAAAAAATTAAATCATTGCTAATAATCCTGAGTGCCTCTAGGGTACGTTCTTGTATGCTGTGATTTTTACCAAATATTTTGCTTACTTTTCACACATATTTCTATGTTATTAGTATCTCTGTGTGTTTTTATCTACCACTATGGATCTGCACCAATACAGAAAGGTTTCCTTATCACTACCCAGAACTCCATCCTACATATTGTCCCTGCATTGTTGCCTGGTTCATGGAATCTCCCCCCCCAAATGGCTTTACCCTCAAATTACCCATTCATGCTACAACCCTTGCTTCCACAATGACCTCCACCTGTTCAGATTTCGGCAGTCCTTTACCCTCATCAACATAGTCTTGCAAAATCATGTAAATTAGGCCCAAACCATCTCTCCATCTGTAAAATTCTGGGGCTGTGCAATCCCAAAGTCATGTAACCCATCTCACACACTGCAACTCTTGTCCTCCAGGAATCTGGCAGCATGCACACCACCACCTCAAAAACTCTGCAACCTGTTCACCTCCTACTCCTGCCTTGGACTATCACTATCCACCACCTCTACAACAGCCTCCAAACCTCTCCCACATCCCCTCATAGCTGACAAACCCTGCCCAGAAGACCCACTACATTTGCCACACCCTCAAAAACTCCTTCCCACCACCAGAAAGAATCCAGAACCCAAACAGACCTGAAACTAGCGGAACTTTCCTCCAAAAGCCTTAGTCTCACAGAAGTATCAGTCCTTTACAAAGGCATTATCTTTTGCCCCACTCCCAAATTCAATCCTGCTAGACTTGTTAAAGACCTTCTGCCCTTCTCCCATCCCCACCAATCAGACTCAACTACAGACCAAAATTGACCTTGCCTGACTCAGTTCGCTCAACCATCCAACCGTGATCCACACCCCTGTAAACTTTCCAGAATTTCTTAACCCCCAGCCTTGCCTCATCATACCCAAATCACTCAACATGCAAACTAACCTTAAATCTGTGGAAAGAACCGCAATCCACCATGAAATCCTGGAGCAACTGAATCACATTCTCCACCAGGTTTTCTACTACCTCTCTTTGTGCCTTGAAATGAGTAAATGTCCTACCAACTATCCTTCCTACTGCTCCCGTGTGATATTCCACTGCCCAGCAAACCTACAGAATTTCCTCATCCATCCCTACCTAACCTCTTGCCTCGTGGCTCATATACCTGTTATAGACCTACACCCAAGATCTGCCCAATACGTCTTCCCACCATCACCTATCCCACAAAAGGCAGGGTTACCTCTGAAACCAGGCATGTGATCTAAAAGCTAAGCTGCATTCTATGTGGGCATGACACCCACAAAGGTGTCTGCATGAGTGACTATCAACAAACTGTGGCCAAGAAACAGATGGACCACCCAGCTGCTGAGCACACTGCCCAACGCAACGTTCTTCATTTCAGTCACTGCTTCACAGCCTGGGCCATCTGGATCCTTCCTACAAACACCAGCTTTTCTAAATTATTCAGGTCAGAACTCTCCCTGCAATATATCCTACATTCCCTAACCCTCCTGGCCTCAACATCCGCTAGTCACAGCTCTTCACCCACCTATACCCTTCCCTGTTCCCACTCCAGCACTACAGAGTACACAGTTGTCTATTCTACAGGCTTTTTACTTGTCCCCCACCCCCATCCTGCATAAGCTCCTGATTGCACCTAGCTGCCCTGCCCTACCCTTCCCTACCTTATCCCTGTATGCTCCCACAAGCAGCATTTTACCATCCCCCATCCCTATGCTGCTATCCCTCGCCCTCCCCACTCCAAGCTACTCCTTAGCCCCACCACCCAGACTACGACTTCCATCATTCACTGTTGCTCACAGTCTGGCCTCAGCAGCCAGAGACAGTGAGCATATGCATGCAAGTTGCGTTTGTGTGAATGAGTGTGTTGTATGTTGCCTGATTTAGAAGAAGGCCTTTTGGCCGAAAGCTTACTTGTTTGGCAGTCTCTTGGTGTGCCTATCCGTGACCAAACATTCCACTACATAGTAAGTAGCAATCTACCCTTTTCAATATTATGAAAAGGAAAGTTGCTACTCACCATATAGCAGAGGTGATGAGTCACAGATATGCACAACAAAAAGACTGTCACAAATAAGCTTTCGGCCAACAAGGCCTTTGTCGAAAATAGACAACAGACACAGCCACACAATCACGCAAATGCAACTCTCACACACAACTCCAGTCGTGGGTGTGAGTAGCATTTGCGTGTGTCTTGTCTATTTTCGATAAAAGCCTTGTTGGCCAAAAGCTTATTTGTGACAGTCTTTTCATTGTGCCTATCTGCGACTCAGCATTTCTGCTACATGGTGAATAGCAATTTTCCTTTTCACAATATTGTTACATTCCATCCTGGATCTTCCATTGTTTAATCTACCCTTTTCATAATATTAACTAAACAGTGAAGAAGAGATAGGTGAGCACATGCTATGGTGTCACCCGAAGCAATAAAAATGTTTATGAAGAAGTAATTTTTATTTGGCATACACAAAATAATTTTGAATTATTGCAAGGAACTGGATAAAGGAAAATATTTGATCACAATAACAAGGTCAACAGGAAGATATATTTGTGTGTCAGTAAAAACTTTTGGCATGTGAGAAAGGAAGCTTTATATCAACAATACGGAAAAATTTCACATGCTTATTTCGAGGCTACAAGTGCAGCAGCAACATTTGATGGCAGTCAACTAATGCAGCTACAGTGCAGCTTCACTTTGCAGTGCAATGGTCAGTCAGCTGAATACGCAAGAACTGCACAGTGGCTCATCACATCAACACTTTACCCACACATGATGCAACAGCAGCACAGGGCAATTAGCAATGCAACCTATTAGGTGAGCTATAAACAGCTCAGAACACAAATTTTATTTTAGTAGTATAGTGTGTAAAAAGTATTTGAAACATATTTCACTAATTGGTGACTGGTTTTGAAACAGACATATCATTTAAGTGTTATTAAGTGTATATAATTCTGTCTATACTGTATGCTAATTACTACAAGCAAGATGGATAGCGATATGTCAGAAGTATTTAAGAAATTGGAAGAGTTATCAAATAGTAGTAAAGCTCAAGTAGGAAAATTAAATAAATCAGACAAAATGTCCAATAGTATTACTACACTTAAAATTTCAGGAGAGGAGTTAAAAAGTAGCATTTTATCTAAAGAGACAAAGGTATAAGGTACTTACAAAAGTAGCTAAAACTTCTAAAATAGAAGGCCTTGGACAAAAGCAATCATGCTTAACAGTCTTTCCATTGTGTCTGTTTGCCATCTCTATGGGTTATCTTTACAGTGAGTAGCACTCTATCCCTTTCATAGCATTTTTAAAATGGAAGAAACTTTACCAAACTTCCCTAAGGAATTAGAAACAGAAATACTGTGTGACTTAGTGTGCAATGAGGCTGAGCAGTTTAGAGGCACAAATAGAAGAATCTTCAACTAGTAATTTCAAGAGTATGAATTATCAAATATCAGACATGTGAGGCTGGGTAGAAGCAACAGAACATAACAGAGATTTGGTTGATGCAACTACAGACTCAAATGCTTTGGCTAATTTGGAGAAATGTCTACAGGCATTAGCTGAACAACAGGTACAAGAGAAACTTGAATCTACTAATGGTATGATGAATTCTTTGGATGATGCTGTCAAACATCATAAAGAATTTCAGAAGTTATAGCACGCCTCAGAAAGTACTCAGCAAGAACTATGGAATAAAAGGACTATCACTAGTTCTGGGGTATCAAATGATTTAGTGGAGGGCTTCATCAAAGCAGTTTCCTCAATTTAAACCGATAATACAGTCAAGTTATTTTTTAAGTGTGTTCTCTCGATCTTTCCAAAGCGGTGGGAAGATTCTAAGAAGATAGATTTTACACTTAGTTATCTAGTAACAGATGAGGCAGAATAGGGAACTGCTTTCAGGAGACTTTAATTTTGGGATGATTTCCATGAAAAATTCAAAAGAAAATATTGGTCTCTTAGTTCACAGGAGAAATTAACACTATCATTACTAGAACCTAAATATTACATTAATGCATGGGGCAGTGACAAGAAATACATTGTGTTGCACTTTACTAGATCTTTATATTTAGATACACCAGTAGAGGAAAAACAATTCGCACAGGTCATCATTACAACATTATCTTATTATGTAATGAAAGAAATACGGTATAAGGGATGGACCACTGTTGATCTGTTAACCTTTATAGAAGGCCTCGATGTATATAATAATGAAATTCCACTCGGGGAGCAAACCACAACACAGAAAATAGAGAAGGCACCTGTTATCCATCTAAATTTTAAAAAGGGAAAACAAAGTAACTTGCACCTTGTAGATTCAGCACTTACGCTTCAGCTGACGGAAGTGAGGAAGCCAGGTCAATCAGGCGTCGAAAACCAGTCCTAAGAATCAATATGTCTCCACTATGGTGAGTGGGTTGTCATTAAGGTAAAGTTCTGGTTCTGGATGAATGGTACGATACCAACGGAAGTGCATGACACATGACTTAGTGGCCGAAAACTGGAAGCCGTTGGCGAGAGCCCATGACTGCGCCTTGTAGATGGCTCCCTGTAGGTGCCACTCAGCAACACTGGTATCGGTGGAGCAGTACGAAATGAATCCGGAGAGGGTGAGACGGATGGCCCTACAGCTGCTGCTACACCGTTGATGGCCACTAAAAATAGTGATATACTCAATACAGAGCCCTGCGGCACTCCATTCTCCTGGATATGGATGGAACTATGAAAGCCGCCAACTTGGACACGGAAAATACGGAGCGACAGGAAGTTTTGGATAAAAATCGGGAGTGGTCCCCGGAGACCCCACTCATACAATGTGGCAAGGATATGTCGCCAAGTCGTGTCGTATGCTTTACACAATTCAAAAAAGATGGCAACAAGGTGTTGGCATCTAGAAAAGGCTGTTCTGATGGCAGACTCGAGGGACACAAGATTATCAGTGGTAGAGCACCCCTGGCGGAAGCTGCCCTGACATGGAGCCAGTAGGCCAAGTGACTCCAGGACCCAACCCAGCCACTGACACACCTTACGTTCCAGCAGCTTACAAAGGAGGTTGGTGAGGCTGATGGGCCAATAGCTATCCACATCAAGTGGGTTTTTACTGGGTTTGAGCATGAGAATGATGGTACTGTCACGCCATCGCACCAAATCCGGTTGAACATGATGAGGAGATGGCACTTGTAGTCAGACGAGAGATGTTTAATCATCTGACTGTGGATCCGATCTGACCCAGGAGCTGTGTCGGGGCAACATGCAAGTGCACTGAGGAGCTCCCACTCCATAAATGGGGCGTTATATGGTTCACTGTGGCGTGTAGTGAACGAGAGTACTTTCCTTTTCATCCGCCGTTTGAGGGTGCAATTGCATACCATTGATGGTAATGCCAGGGACATCTATTGGGGTCTGGTAGGCAAAAAGACGTCTGATCTTCGTCCAGACTTGGGAAGCTGACATATGGCACCCAATGGTTGGCACGTACCTCTCCCAACACTTCTGTTTCCGTTGTTTTATAAGCTGGCGTACATGGGCACGGAGCCGCATAAAGGCTATCAGATGCTCTAGGGAAGGGTGCCACGTAAGTTTTTGTAGAGCTCGCTGACACTCTGTAATTGCCTCAGCAACTTCTGGCGACCAGCAAGGGACTGTCTTTCACTGGGGACACCCTAAAGAGCAAGGGATCACATTTTCTGCCGCAGAAATGTTTGTGGTAGTCACTTGCTCAACCACCACTTGCTCAACCATCACATTGATGTTACCATGTGGGAGGGAGTCAACAGTGACAGCAGAGGTGAAAGTTTCCCAGTCTGCCTTGTTCAAAGCCCATCTGTGCAGGCATCTGTGGGCCTGACACCGGGGTGGTCACAGGAAGATGGGGAAATGGTCACTACCACACAGGATGTCATGTGCTCGCCAGTGGATAGATGGGAGAGGATCTGGGCTGCAGATTGTTAAATCAATGGCCGAGTAACTACTTCGAGCCACTCTGAAATGTGTGGCGGCCCCAGTATTCTAAGATGCAGAGGTCAAATTGAGACATTAAAGTTTCGACATCTCTGCCTTGGCCGGTAAGCACGGTGTCACCCCACAATGGGCTATGGGTATTAAAACCTCCCAAAAGTAGGAAAGGTTTAGGTTGGTTGGTTGGTTTAAAGGCGGGAGAAGGGATCAAACTATGATGTCATCGGTCCCTTGTTCCTAATAAAACAATGCCGTAAGTGTGAGAATAAAACAGACGAAACATATAACACAAAATGGAAAGAAAGGAAATGCCACAAGAACGAAGGGAAGGTAACGATCACTAAAAGGAACAAAAGAGGACAAGAAACCAACAGAGAGATGCTGGAAACAGAAGAGGGTAAAGCCAGACACACTGCAACACATTAAAACCTCCACCCTAAAAGCACTAGGGTGGAGGACACAGAGGGACAAAGAACATGCGCTAAAACCTACATAGAAGTATAAAACCCACTCTCATTGATAAAACATAAAACTAAGGCTGCTGTGGAGGCATTTTTGCCCAACACCGAAGACAGGGTGCTGGGAAAGTTAAAAAAGTCTGCCGCAGAGTGGCTAAAAGGAGGCAGTCCAGCAAGAGGTGGACGACTATCATTTGGGAGTCACAGCGACACTGAGGTGGATCCTCGCGACAGAGTAGCTAATCATGTGTTAGCCACATATGGCCAATGCGGAGCTGGCAGAGGGCAACTGATTCCCTGAGAGAGGCCTGCATGAAAGACTTCCACACATTCATAGTCTCTTTAATGACACACAGTTTGTTGTGCATGCTGTTATGTCATTCCGTCTCCCAAAGCCGGAAAACCCTGCGGTGTAAGACAAAACACAGATCAGCTTCGGAGATGCCTATCTCCAGAAGCAGTTTTCACGTCGCCTGTTTGGCCAGCCTGTCAGCAAGTTCATTGCCGGGGATTCCGACGTGTCCTGGGGTCCACACAAACACCACAGAATGGCGGGACTGTTCCAGGGCACAGATGGACTCCTGAATGGATGCTACCAGAGGGTGGAGAGGGTGGGGAGGGTAGCACTGGTCGATAGCTTGTAGGCTGCTCAGTGAGTCAGTACACAGGAGAAATGACTCGCCAAGGCATGAGTGGATGTACTCAAAAGCACTGAGGTATGGCCGCCAGCTCTGCAGTGAAAACACTGCAGCCAACTGGCAAGGAGTGCTGCTCAATATGTCCTCCATGAACATATGCAAAGCCTACAGGTCCATCAGCCATTGAGCCGTTAGTGTAAACCACTTCAGAGCCCCGGAACACGTCAAGAATCGAGAGGAACTAACAGTGGAGAGCGGCGGGGTTAACAGATTCCTTAGGGCCATGCAAAAGGTACAGACGAAGCTGCGGCCGAGGTGTACACCATGGAGACGTACATGAAAGGACCGAAAGTAGAGGTGGTAAAGGGAAGGACTCCAGTTCGGAGAGAAGGGACCACACGCGAACCCCAATCGTTAGCTCTGATATGGGTCACCGATGCGGGACATGGACTGCCCCGGGCAGGAAAAGGAGACGATAATTTGGACGCTCAGGGGAACTATGAATGTGTGTTGGGTAACTGGCGAGCAGTTGCGCACGTCTGATCTGCAGTGGAGGGCCACCAGCCTCCACCAGTACGCTGGTCAACGGACTCTTCCTAAAAGCTCCTGTCGCTAATCAAACCCCACAGTGGCGCACAAAGTCAAGTAAATGCAATGCTGAAGGCACTGCTGAACCATAAACCACACTCCCATAGTCAATACAGGATTGGTCAAGGGCTCTGTAGAACTGCAGCAGCGTACAGCGATCTGCACCCCAATTGGTGTTGCTCAGGCAACGGAGGGCATTGAGATGCTAACAGCACTTCTGCTTAAGCTGACGAAGGTGAGGTCGTCAAGTCAATCGAGCATCGAAAACCATTCCTAGGAATTGATATGTCTCCACTACAGTGAGTGGATCATCATTAAAGTACAGTGCGGGTTCTGGATGAACGGTACAACATCGACACATGTGCATGACACATGACTTTGTGGCTGAAAACCGGAAGACATGGGCTAGAGCCCATGACTCTGCCTTGTGGATGGCTCCCTAGAGGCGCCGCTCAGCAGCAACAGCATTGGAGCAGCAGTACGAAATGCAGAAGTTGTCTGCATACAGAGAAGGTGAAACGGAGGGCCCTACAGCTGCTGCTAGACCATTAATGGCCACTAAAAATAGAGACACTCAATACAGAGCCCTGTGGGTCTCTATTCTCCTTGATATGGATGGAACTATGAGAGTCGCCAACTTGGACATGGAAAGTAGGGAGCAACAGGAAGTTTTGAATAAAAATCGGGAGTGGTCCCTGGGGACCCCACTCATACAATGTGGCAAGGATATGATGTCGCCAAGTCGTGTTGTATGCTTTACGCAAGTCAAAAAAGATGACAATCCGATGTTGTCATCTAGGAAAGGCTGTTCAGATGGCAGACTCGATGGACACAAGATTATCAGTGGTAGAGCAACCCTGGCAGAAGCCACTCTGACATGGAGCCAGCAAGCCACGTGACTCCAGGACCCAACCCAACCGCCGACATATCATACATTCCAGCAGCTTACAAAGAACGTTGGTGAGGCTGATGGGCCGATAGCTATCCACATCAAGCGAGTTTTTACTGGGTTTGAGCACCGGAATGATGGTGCTCTCCCGCCATTGCGATGGAAAGATGCCATCACATCAGATCCGGTTGAAGATGACAAGAAGATGTCGCTTGTAGTCAGATGAGGGATGTTTAATCATATGGCTGTGCATGCGATCAGGTCCAGGAGCTGTGTCGAGGCAATGTGCAAGGGCACTGAGGAGCTCCCACTCTGTAAATGGGGCGTTATAGGATTCACTGCAGCATGTAGTGAAGGAGAGGATGTTCCCTTCCAGCTGCCGTTTGAGTGTGCGAAAGGCTGTGGAGTATCTTTAACTTTCGTAGTCCTGTCTTCCTCAGTTGCGTGCAATATCATGGTATATTGATAATTTTTTCTTATGGACCGTCTGACAGCAACTGAATTGCATTGAAACAAGCGTTCAGTTCATAGTGCTGTGGAATGTGGGGGAAAAAAACCGCATTCATAAGAAGAAGAACAACACCAAAAATGCAACAGGAGCGTAATATGTAAGAAATTGTCCACGGAGCCTGCCACTGATGATGCCTTGCAGAAAATAAAGGCGAAACACGTATGGCACTAAAATAGTGTTTCATTCGGCTGTGGAGTAATTCTCCGATGCAGAGGCTCAAGCAAAGTACTCAGCAATCGCGTTTGCGTCGGTACATAACTCGCCATTTACGGTAACACTGGGTCAGCTGTTGGGGCCTTGTACCCGAAAAGATGTTTGATCTTTGTCCAGACTTGTGAAGGTGATGTGTGGCACCCAATGGTGGAGATGTATCTCTCTCAACACTCCTTCTTCCATTGTTTGATAAGGTAGCGAACACGGGCACAGAGCCATTTAAAGGCTATGAGGTGTTCCAGCGAAGGGTGCCGCTTATGCCACTGTAGAGCTCACTGACGCTCCTTAATTCCATCAGCGACTTCCAGCGACCACCAAGGAACTGCCTTATGCCTCGGGCACCCTAATGAGCTCTTGCTATGCCGCAGAAACAACTGTGCTAGTCACCTGTGCAACCATCACTTCAATGTTACTGTGTGGGGGAGATTCAGGGGTGACAGAAGAGGTGAAAGTTCCCCAGTCCACCTTGTTCAAAGCCCATCTGGGTAGGCGTCTGTGTGCCTAACGCTGGGGCAGTGACAGGAAGATGGGGAAGTGGTCACTACCACACAGGTCGTCATGTGCTCTCCAGTGGATAGATGGGAGAAGTCCTGGGCTGCAAATTGATAAATCAATGGCCGAGCAACTATCATGAGCCACACGGAAATGTGTGGCGGTCCCAGTATTTAAGAGGCAGAGGTTACATTGTTACAATAAAGTTTCGACTTCTCTGCCTCGGCCAGTAAGTATGGTACCACCCCACAAGGGGTTATAGGCATTAAATCTCCCAGAAGTAGGAAAGGTTTAGGGAGTTGATCAATCAGTGCAGCTAATACATTCAGAGGTACTGCACAATCTGGAGAAAGATATACACTGCAGATAGTTATTTCCCGCATCATCCTTCAAGAGGGGTTTGAAGGGGCACATGTTCACTAGAGACCAAGTTTAGGACACAAATGCAAACTCCACCTGACATTCGATTATAGTCACTATGGTTCCTGTAATATCCCTTATAGCCGCAGAGGGTAGGGATTCGCATTGCTGGGAACCATGTTTCCTGGAGGGCAATGCAGGTAGCAGGTGTAAAGCTTAACAGTTGCTGAAGCTCAGCCAGGCAGTGGGAAAAACCGCCGCAATTCCACTGGAGGATGACATCGTGAGACTGGGAAGGCATGGAACATTCAATGAGAAAGTTTATGGTTCAGAATCACCTGCTGCCACCGATTTATTGCCTGAGCAGTCTATATCCATTGTGTCTGAGGGTCTGGTGAGATCTAGGTCCTCAGCAGATGCCAAAATCTCCACTCCACCCTCAGCCGAAGAGCTTGTAGGTAGTGATGGTGTGAGTGCCACCACAATTTCCTTGGTCTTAGGGGTTTTCTTTTTGGATTTCTCTCACTGCTCCTTGGGTTTCCCTGGCTGGGAGGACTTCACTGACTCAGTCTCCAGCACTGAGGATGAGCGTGAAACACTATGACCAGTTGCTTTTTGGCTCTTCAGCCACTGGCGGGTGTCGTCTTTCCCACTTGAAGAAACCTGGGAAGAGAGTGACCCAAGGGACCCTTTCCTAGCGAGAGAGTCGAAGAACACTTACGCTTCTCCAGCTTAGATGTGGGGATGGACATCCCTGATGGTTGGGGGGGCAGGGGGTGTTGCCCCAGAAGTAGGTGGTGCAGGAGCAACAGGGAGGGAAATGCTCCCCACCGTCAAGGGGGCAGGCGCATTCTTCCGGCTCTGAGAGGTGACCTGGTTTGGCGGACCTGATGGTGCCAGAACTGTAGCGGCGGCGTAAGATGATGTCATACACACAGGATGCAGGCGTTCAAATTTTCTCTTAGCCTCAGTGTAGGTCAGTCTGTCCAGGGTCTTTTATTCCATAGTTTTTCTTTCTCGCTGTAAAATCCTGCAGGCTGGTGACCGAGGGGAATGATGCTCTCCACAGTTGACACAGATGGGAGGCAGGGCACACTGAGTATTGGGATGGGATGCACGTCCACAATCTTGACATGTGATGCTGGAAGTACAGTGGGAAAACATATGGCCGAACTTCAAGCACTTAAAGCACCGCATCAGAGGAGGGATATATGGCTTGACGTCACAGCGGTAGACCATCACCTTGACCTACTCGGATAATGTGTCACCCTCGAAGGCCAAGATGAAGGCACCGGTGGCGATCTGGTTATCCCTTGGACCCAGATGGACACACCGAACGAAATGAACACCTCACCACTCTAAACTGGTGTGCAGCTCGTCATCAGACTGCAAAATAAGGTCCCTGTGGAATATAATACCCTGGACCACATTTAAGCTGTGTGATGGTAACAGAAACATCCCCCAACTTGCCACAATCAAGTAATGCCCGTGACTGGGCAGAGGATGCTGTTTTTATCAAAACTGACCCAGAGCGCATTTTAGACAAGCCCTCCACTTCCCCAAACTTGTCCTCCAAATGCTCCACAAAAAACTAAGGCTTCATGGACATGAAAGATTCCCCATCAACTCTTGTACATACGAGGTACCGGGGCGTATAAGCTTCACTGCCATCCTTAGCTGGTGTTCTTCCCATGCCAGGGAGGGGAATGACTTGGGGTCATATTTCTTGGCATTGAAGTTCGACTGTGCCTGCTTAGAGACTGCTAGCGGCGGACTGCCAGGAAGAGATGACAAACTACGCTTCATGGCGTGGTATCTGCCCTGATGCCACCCACTCCTACCAGGAGCCCTCCCCACAGGTGCCACCCAACTGCAGCAAAGGCCACCTGGCAGGATGGCCATTGCTGGGAGTCCTGACGCCCCAGGGTGAGGGCATCTACTCCTTGGCATACATGGGAAGTTAATGGCACAGGCATCAGCAGAGTGATCCCTGTGTTGTCATGGGGCTACAACCAACAGGTTACATGGCGGCCCTACCACAATGGACTGGCTACCATGCTGGATCTGAAGTACAAAGAAGTCCATGGTCATTGTCGGCACAGAAAGTGATACTGCATAGCGTGTGGTGGAAAACGCCCAAGAGATGGAGAATGGGCGCAACTGCAATGCGATGACAAGAAATTGGGCTAAAGATCTCAATGCACGATGGACACGATGCACCATGTAAGGTGCCCTTCCCCAATTGGCTTGCTCTTGGGGAAAATTTTGAAAAATGGAGGTCAGACCCTACAGGGGACCACCACATAAAGGCTGAAACATGTGAGACTCCTTTTAGCCACCTCTTACGACAGGCAAGAATATCTTGGGCCTATTCCAACCCTCAGACCTGCAGGGGACTGTGGTAGATGGAATTGGTGTTATCAGTGGTAAGGGAGTGCTGATGACTTGTTTAACAGATGACCGATATATAAAAAAAAAAACTTGCATTACGTCTGATAGGAGTGTGCTAGTGCATAAGAAATTTGTTTAAGTTTAAGCAAAATGCATTGGTTATTGATAAACTACATTTTTGATGTTAAATTGAAGGATTAAAATGCTAACGAAGGTTTTGTATCATGTACTTCATAAAAAAAAGATGAAACAGATATCAACAACAAATGTAGAAGTATGCTCAGCAGAATGTGAAATACTACTCTGTAATATATATGAGTATCAGTTTAAAGAAATGAAGAAATAGTAAGGTAGAACCACTGGGTCCCAGTCATCCCAAACTGAATTTTTGCATGATTTCTGAGGTAGGCAGAATATGACCACTTTGATAATAAGCAAATATAAACATTATAATCTAGTAACAATAAACAGATCTTTGGCGAATAACATTTGACAACATGTGTATGAATGGTATGCATAATAAAAGGGAAAACAAATGCTGAAAGGATGACATGAGAGACGGCTCTTTATTAAATAGTTCGAAACACAGTGTGTGAATTATAGCATTATGATAAGCATAGGAACAGGAGCACAAAAGAAGGAATCAGGAAACATATATTTAAAATAATAAGGTAAAGTCGATATGCTGTGGAGAAATTTCATCATTTGAAGGTGCAAAGGCAATGGTCAGAGACTGGGCACGTGGTTAAAATTTTTAAAATATGGGACCTGATTTCATGTAAGATATGGGAGAGAGGAAGAGTAGGTGAACCCAAAGAAGGGGTGGTCTAATCTTTGGACAGGTGAATCTACAGAGGGAATACCCTGAACTTTCTTTTTAATGGAAGGATAAAGAAAAGGACACACATCACAAAGGGACAATATATTTACATAGTATCTGTCCAGAGGATGAAGTATAAGTGGGGCTCTTGCAGAGTTAGGAAGATGGAAAGTAATTATGTGGCACATCAATGAAGTATTCTTCAAAATAGTTTAAAGCAAATAGGTTTATCTAGGCAATAATGACTCTTTTAATCTTTGTTTTCTTACATGTTTGAGTAAATACACGTCTGAGATGTGAAATTGTGGGAGTAGAGTAGATTAATATGATGGTAAATAAAGACCTAATTTTTTTACATCTCAATAAACTTGTGAATGTTATGTTGTTGCTAGTTATTCAAATGGGATTACCTTTGAGTGCGAATACTGTAATCTTAATAGAGCCAAATCAAACAGAACAAATATCTCTCATGGGGTTTTAAGACAATGTAACAAGGTACGAGTAATGTAGCTGGAGGATCATAATGGTTCAATAAAATTTGAAATGAGGAAGTCATTTACTAGATTAAAATACAAGAAATGATGCTGGTGTTAAATCAATACTCACTAGCAATTTGAACAAGTACTGTTAAGAAAGAAATGAGAATATTAAAAAGACAAGATATCTTTTTCTCGAGGAAGCTGAATTATGTGATAATACATATCTAAAATGGAAATGCATACTTTTACGTTTCCTAGTGATAAACCAAATAATCATTAATTGAAAAACTGAGATAAGAAATATGATCAGACATGTTTATATTATGTGAAGGGAAAAAGTGTTTGATCTTAAAGAGAACTTACGTTTAATAATGATGATAATCTAACAAAAGTAAAACGTTATAAAATGATTTTAATCAATTATGTACATTGTTTTACACATCTTTCATTTTAGCGGGGGGTGGGGGGAGATGAAGCGTGAGTTGTTGTTCATTCAGAACATGTCACACTTCTTCAAACTGACAAAAGGGGTGCATGTAAAAATTCTGTTCATGCAGTATTTAAGTAGAGAACTTTGCACTGTGTGCACTATGGTTTGATGTACGTGCAGATCTAATGAGAGAAGTGTGTGCACTGAACAGGGCATGATGGCAATCGAGCATCTCCACATGTCATGGTGGGTCACTTATACAATGGCGTAGCCGTTTGACGATGTCTAGGAAAGTGAAGGCCAACAGGTGCTGCCAATAATGACAATGTCCTGAACAGCTGGAGACAGCTTAACAAGAATGTCATACCATTCTGTATGGAAATAACTACATGTAACGATTTTTGTGGGTTACAAAATAGAAAGAAATTTGTAAACTCACAGTTGTAAATGTTCTTAACACTGGATATGAAATACGGATGAGTTATTAAGAGACATTTACACCATTTAGTAGTTTGCATTGTTCAGAGCTCTCTTACGGCCCTTGAAAGGCGAAGAAGTCACACGGCAAGATTTTGTGGCCCTTCACAGCAGGTCCACTACATCAAGAAATTTAGAGAAAGGCAACTATAAAAAAAAGATACAATTAACATAAAAGTACAGGGTGGCCCAAAAACGATGGTCACATTTTAAATAACTATAACTCCATCAGTTTTACAAATTAATTTTATTCAATTACGTAACTAAATGCTCCCAGGCACCCAATTACAAGAACTAACCACAAAAAATCATGTACGGAAAATGACTTCCGGAAGATGGTGTCCTTCCTCGGTGATGCATTCCACAAGTCTTTCCTCGAAATTTTCTATCACTTTCACTACTGTTTCTTCTTGAATTGCCATAATTTCCGCACTGATTGCCTCCTTCAGATCAATTAAGTTTCGGGGCTTCTTTACGTAGACTTTTGACTTTAGGTATCCCCAAAGAAAAAAATCACAGGCTGAGAGGTCAGGTGATCTCGCGGGCCAGTGGACATCTCCAAAACGCGAGATGATGTGGTGGGGGAACATCCGCCTTAAAACACACATGGAGTCATTGGCTGTGTGGGCCGTGGCCCCGTCCTGTTGAAACCAAATTCGATCTCAATTTACATGTAACTCTCGCAGTTTCGGCACCAAAAAGCTACGTAGCATGTTAACGTAACGTTTCGAGTTCACTGTGACTGTAGCGTTGTTCTCCTCAAAAAAATAAGGACCAACAATCCCCAATCTTGAAATTCCACACCAGACTGTTACCTTAGCACTATGAAGAGGCTTTTGGTGCAATTCTCTGGGATTATCTGCTGCCCAATACCTGCAGTTTTGTTTATTGACATAGCCGTCTAAATGGAAATGGGCTTCATCTGACATAAGAAGCACAACATCATTATTAGAGTACAAAATGTCAAGCATTGATTCACAAAATCGTCTTCGCTGCTCAAAATCACGATCATACAGCTTTTGCGTGATCATAATTTTGTATGGGTGAAACTGTAACTCACGGCTTAAAATACGCTGCAACGAACTACGGCTGAGGCCTAAAGTTTGAGCACGACGCCTAGTGGAACGACGCGGGCTTTGCAGCACTGACGCTCTATCATCATCAATGTTCTGTGGAGTAACTGCCGTACGTGTACGCCCTGTAGATTTACCACTTTTGACAGACCCTGTTGTCCGGAATGCAGTCACCCAACGTGATATGGATCTGCGATCTGGAATGGGTCCATCACGCGCTACACCAAAACGTTGTCAAAACAATCGTTGCACAGTAATAAACGATTCATCATTTCTGAAAAACTGTTCCACAGCAAAAACACGATGCTCGACCGTCCACTGCGCCATCTCGTGGCAAACTGGGTGTAATGGCCGACTTGCAGACGGCCGGCAGTGGTCCCCCCTCCTCACCTTTCAATGGTACTACGCATTTCAAATCCGACCATCCTTTTTGGGCCACCCAGTATTATGACCAGCATCAAGGTGCCAGATCATCTGGAAACTAACACTTCACCTTCGCTTAGTCAAACTACAGCATTCATACTCCACGATCCACTTCTTAACACAGGTTCTATACAGTCTTTATTTGTTGTATCCAAGATTTTCCATTACCACACAAATTCTAACATTCATAATCAATAACATTTTTGTAATATTTTGTTCATTAAATGCATTTCATTTAACACTGTGTTAGTAACAAAATTGTTTTATATTTGTTTCTTCTGAACACCGCAACAATACTGCACCAGCAATACTCATGTTATCAAGTAAGCACCTGTGCTAACTAGGAGAACCAAGCACTAACAAAGAACATTATCATATCAGTTATTTACAACTGCTCTTGGTTCCAGCCCTTGACATGTTATAAATCATTGTTATGTAAATTTTCAATAATTAATATTTCATACTTCACAGCAAAATCTTTGTATTAGTCCTTTCATCACCTGGCATTTTAGTCAAACCTCTAACTCTTTATGCACTGAGACTGTAATATACGAGAAGCAACTGAGTTATACTTTCACAATTTTAAATATAAATTCAGGTTTTTATTATGGTTCTCATTCATACAAATGCACCCACGAATATGGTGCGAAACATATTTTACATTTTATTTTATTCCACGATCATTACACACTGCAGCTGTGCATTACTGGACAGCTATGACAAAAACAGAATGCTAAATGCCATGACGACACAGCAAACTGCTACATAAGGACTCTTCCTCTCACCAATTCGAGCACATTTCCAGAATGTACCCAACAATCTGAAACAAACCAGAACTATGTAAGACAACTGTTCATTGCAATATAATGCACAGACCAAAAATTTAGTTATAAAAACTGAAGTAACTATCCCCATAAGGACACTAAAGCATCTTATTTTCTCTGTTTCATTACAAGAGTATGAAGGAAAAATTAAACTATTTGAAGTAAGCAGAATACAGCTATATGCTAGAAACAAACAAATTCAATGACTGACTGGACCTTCATGTGTTTGAACAGAATGTATGGAAAAAAGTAACAAACACAACAAGTCACCTTTGCCTTGTCATTTATACGTAGAGCCAACACTGTTCTCCACACTCCGTAGTTTCAGTAATATAACAAACTGACAAGCTTACTTAAGCAACCCCTTACAAATACTAAATTCAAAGCCATGATTCTCTGCAAAGGACCACAACCATTTCAAATTAAAAGCAGGATTCTGGACAAGGAAATAGTGTGCCACAGTAAGTCAAGGGTGGAAAAATGTACTACAAAAATTGGAATAAATAACCAAATCAAACTAGGTACCAAAAACATAGGCATTCAGATTAAGTGCCTAGATTTTGTAGATGATCCAGCTTTTTCTGCTAAGGTTGAAAATTCAGCCATTATTCTATTAAATCTCTTTTTTAAAAATATATGAAGTTCAGATATTTAATTAACATGAAGTAATTAAAATCTATTGATTTCCCAAAGATGTAAATGATGTATGAATCATACGGACTGAGATGGCACACCAACACTGCAAAGGCACACAGTACAGGGTGGGGAAATTAAAAGTGGTCAGACAAGTGGGTGCCACTTGTGGCAGCATCAACATCTAAAAGAGTTGTTAACAAAGTCGTCTGAAACTTCCTGGCAGATTAAAACTGTGTGCTGGACCAAGACTTGAACTCAGGACCGAAATCAGGACCTTTGCCATTGAAAGGCAAAGGTCCCGAGTTTGAATGTCAGTCCAGCACACAGTTTTAAACTGCCAAAAAGTTTCATGTCAGTGAACACTCTGTCGCAGAGTGAAAATTTCATTCTGGAAACATCCCCCCGGCCGTGGCCAAGCCATGTCTCTGCAATATCCTTTCTTCCAGAAGTGCTAGTCTTGTAAGGTTCACAGGAGAGCTTCTGTGAAATTCAGAAGGTAGGAGAAGAGATAGTGGCGGAAGTAAAGCTGTGAAGACAGTGTGAGTCGAGCTTGGTTACTTCAGTTGGTAGAGGACTTGTCCGTGAAAGGCAAAAGTCCTGAGTTCTAGTCTTGGCCCAGCACACAATTTTAATCTGCCAGGAAATTTCATATCAGTGTACACTCTGCTGCAAAGTGAAAATTTTATTCAGGAAGCATCCCCCAGGCTGTGACTAAGCCATGTCTCTGTAGTATCCTTTCTTCCACAAGGGCTAGTCTTGCAAGGTTCACAGGAGACCTTCTGTGAATTTTGGAAGGTAGGAGACAAAGTACTGGTGGAAGTAAATCTGTGGGGATGGGTCGCAAGTCGTGCTTGGATAGCTTGGTGGTGGAGCACTTGCCCGTGAAAGGCAAAAATCCAGAGTTCGAGTTTCGGTCTGGCACACAGTTTTAATCTGCCAGGAAGTTATCAGTGCACACTCCGTTGCAGAGTGAAAATCTCATTCAAGATCAGTCTGGTCTGGGCCTAGCTGGCCACCCAGGTCACCTGATCTGTCACTGCACAGTTACTTTTCATGGGGAGTGCTCAAGTCTAGGACATATTGCAGCAACCCCCATAGTCTTCAATAACTACAGTAGAACATTTCAGATGAGACTCCAGCATTCCAGCTTCGATCAGTGTTCAGGAACTTGCTGACCAGGGCCCGAAAGTATCAGAGAGATGAATGGTGGTCATTTCAACATCTACTATAGTTAGGTTATTACTTTCCCCAGCTGTGTATCTTTGTGCTCTGTAACTGTGTTCTCTGGATCCCTTTTATTTGCCCCATCACGTACAACACAAAAACTCCAGGCATGTAAATTCATGAATGAGACACTATAACAATATATAAAATAAAGTAAAGACAACCACTCGCCTTTAGTGGACTGATGTGTCGACCATAGAAACAAGTAACAGAAAACATACTAGCTTTCAAGCTCTTGCTCTTTCTCTAATAAAAGTGCACCCATTCTAACAACAACCACCCAGTCATACACTCCCACAGCCACTGGGAGATCGATCACTAATTATCTATTATTGAAAGCAGTTGCCTGGGCTGATGGAAGTGGTGCAGGGGTAGTGAAGGATGTGTGATGCAACGGAGGGTAGTGGGACAGACTGAGGTAGGTCTTTCGACAGATGGTTCAATGGCTGCACAGCATGATGACAGGAGTTCAGAGGGTAGAGCATATGAGAGTGAGAGAGTGAGTGAGTGAGTGAGAGAGAGAGAGAGAGAGGGGGGTGAAGATGATGAATTAAATAATCTCAATGTTATCCACTGCCACCACTTCTCATACGCTTCACTTCACTAGTGTATTTCACTTTTCCTCAATATTACTACATTTTTGAACATTTTGATATGTGAAAGAGATAAGAATGCTATCTGGGGTCATATGCAACATGGATACATAAACAGAATGTAGTCCACTGTTTAATGGGATTACTGCACTGATTACCCAATAAATTAATAGTCTAATGAGATTTGTGGTTGACAACATGCACTTCTTTTCAATAGGTAACCACGAGTGTTCAATACAGATAAGAATCACAACATGGCCTTCTATACTGTTCAGGAAAGGTATCAAATACACAAATACAAAACAATATTATAACAGAAGAACTTAATACATACCGCATAAAAGAAAGGAAAAAAATAGAGCAAGGATGCACAATAAAATGGAAACAACATACCAGCAGAATGGGTGGAGTGGGAGGCAGAAAATTAGTTAAATAGGTTATCCATTAAAAAAGAATAGGACACAGAGATGTAGCTCAACTGAGGAACAAATGGCTTCAGTAAAGACAGAACAGGCTGTAAGACTGCTCCATGAAGTGAAGAAGAGGGAAAGCGTGTTTTACTCTTCACAATAAATTTTAAGCAGGCTACCACAAGAAATTATGCATGTTCTTTCCGTAATTCATTCATGCAGAGAAAAAAATTAATTTGCCACTGTTACTACAATTTATTTATATATTTATTTACTCTTTTATTCACAGTCTGGTGACCATCTTCCTATTTCATGCATCATGGGCAGCTTGCTTGTTAGTTGCTATAAGTGTAACTAAATTGTCCATATGGCTGATGAAAGTGTACATTGTGCAATATGTTGTTGAAGATTATGAGAGAAGGGAGTGATTGAAAGTAACTGCCACCACACAGTAAGAAAAACCATCACCAAATGTCCTGGTATTCTTCAACAGTATCAAGAGTATATTACAGACTCGCACGGGTATAACCACACACTTTCACTTGACAAAACAATGCCAATTTTTTGCAAATCATCATGACCATGAGAAAAATCACACACAATTTATTTTGTAGCAAATCACTGCTTGTGGGTTACAGTTCTGCCAAAGAATACCTCGCTCCTTAATTTTATTGTATATCAACACAAATAAATGTGTGCTTTTAAGAATTTGTGGAAGATACCATTGTCCTTTGCATAATCTACAGCCAGTTTGTAGTAAACTGCCATTTTCAATTTAGTTACTGCAGCAGCTATTCTAACCAACTAACCTATCATGTTATATCTATTTTTCCCTTATAAGAGGAGTAGCCCCATATATTATCTGCATTTGTCATAAATTAACTATGTTTTCAAATTTGATAACAACTATAACTGAGCTCAAAACATTTTAGAAAACTAGTAATTTTTACCAAGGGTTTTTGTGTTGCCTTAAGAGAAATCACAACTTTTTAGCTGAGGAGCTTAAAACATAATCAACGGGCTTAACTTTAAGTTATTTGTTCAATATCTTGTAATACAATGTACCAGCCAAAATGCAGTCCACTGTGAATGCTGTTCTCAGACACGGGATGAGTTGACTGACGTTTGTAAGCAGGTGGAAATCACCCAGACTACTTTCAAATGATTGGCAGCTGCTGTGAGTCGGTGTGTTGGAAGAGCTCCACAGAGTCACGTACCCATGATAACAGTACCAGAGTACCTCAAGTACTATCCTCTCCTGTGGATCCTGTCTCTTCTGCAGAAAGTACAGGATCTGTCCACTTGATTGCAAGTAGTGTGTCAATAGTAGATCTATGTGACCTGCACAGGATGAATGAAGAGCAAGGAGGACTCGGGGTGTTTTACTGATGCCCCAGCCAACAAGAGGCAATGGCCTTGCCGCAGTGGATACAGCGGTACCCATCAGATCAGCAAAGTTAAGCTCTGTCGGGCATGGCCGGCACTTGGAAATCGTGTGCAGCTGGCATTTTTCGGGGTACACTCAGCCTCGTGATGCCAACTGAGGAGCGACTCGACCAAATAGTAGTGGCTCCGGTCACAGAAAACGATCATAACAACTGGGAGAGCGTTGTACTGACCACAGACCCCTCCAATCCGCATCCTCAGCTGCGGATGACATGGCCTGAAGATGGAGTGCCAGCCAACAAGTCTAATGTGCTGTCTCTCACTGAAACTCAGCCAGTGGGACTCACTTCATCCATTTCGGGGAAACCTGTTTTTGTATAGTGTTAAGAGGAAGCAAACACAAAAGGGTACGGGCCTACTAATCCTTGGCAGTTCAAACATACAGCAAATTATGGTACCCCTTAGGGAAATGGAACATGAGACAGGAAAGGACACCAAGTGCATATGTCCAGGGGGGCCTCATTCAATATGTTGAAGAGGCTATTCCAGCAGTCATTGATGGAACAGGTTGCAACCAACTGCAGGTTGTGGCCCTCATTGGAACAAATGATGTCTGTCATCTGGGCTCTGAGGTCACACTCAGGTCACTTGGACTGGCAGAGAACGTTGAGAAGACCAGCCTTGTGTATGGAATTTCAAGCAAGTTCACAGGTTGTAGCATTGTCCCCATAACTGATTGTGGAACTTTGGTTCTGAGTTGAGTGGAAAGACAGAGAGACTTTGAAGGTTCTGTGACAAGGTAGGCTGCGACTTCCCGGACTTCCGCCATAGGGTTGAGAACTGTAGTCCCCCTAAATCAATCAGGTGTGCACTACCCATCAGTGGCTGCTACTCAGGTAGCTGACTGTGTGGGGTGCACACAAGGGCTTTTTGACTAAGCAACTCTCAACCCAATCCAGATAATGACAGCTGTAGATAACCAAGAAATATTAGTGTAAGATTGAAAGAAATGTCTTCCACAGGTGAGAGTATTAAAATCCTAATGGTAAACTGCCGAAGCATTCACAACAAAGCGAGTGAGTTTGAAGTGCTCATGAAATGCAGTGAAGCTCACACAATACTACATACAGAAAGATGGTTGAAGCCTGAAACTGGTAAAAGTGAGATTTTTTGGGAACAGTTAAGTGTATATCGAAAGGATAGGCAATTGGGAAATGGAGGTAGTGTATTTCTGTTGTAGACAAAAAATTCAAATCCACTGAGTTAGAAATTGAAGCTGCATGTGAGATTGTTTGGGCAAGACTCGGTAAAAAGGCATAAAATGGTAAGTGGATCCTTGTATTGCCCGTTAGACTCATCTCATGATGTAACCTCAGTTCCCTTGGAGGAAGTAACCCAATCATACTGTAATCAGTAGAGAGATGCTGAATGAAACACCTTTGGCTGTCGAGAGAGACTTTAATCATCCAACAATTAATTTGGAAAATTACTATTTTGTTAGTGGTGGATGTGGTAAGCCATCCAGTGAAACTTTACTAAATATCTTCTTTGAAAACTACCTAGAACACATAATTAGCAACACCATTCACAACGGAAATATATTTGATCTAATGGCGACAAATACATCTGACCTCTTTGAGGATGTCCACATTGAAACTAGTATCAGTGACCATGATGCGTTTGTGGCAACGACAATTAACAAAGTACAAAGGACCGCTAAAATGATCAGAAAGATAGATATGTTCACTAAAGTAAATAAAAAGTCAGTAGTGTCATTATCTCAATGACAAACTTGAAACTTTCAGCACAGGGCAAGAGGATGTAGAGGAACTATGGCTCAAGTTTTAAAAAAAGGTTGACCACATACTGGTTAGAAATTTACCCAGTAGAAAAGTTCATAATGGGAGGGGGTGTCCATGATATAGTCACAGTAAGGAAACTTCTAAAGAAACAGACTACTGCATAAAAGGTGTAAAACGAAGCATGGGACTGTAGATAGAGAGATGCTGAATGAAACTCATTTGACTGTCACGAGAGCAATGTGCGAAGCCTTCAGTGACTACTGTAGCAGAATATTATCAACTGATCTTTCACATAACCCAAATAAATTCTAGTTGTATGTAAAAGCTGTTAGTGGCACCAAATTTTGTGTCCAGTCCCTTGTGAATGAGACAGGAACTGAAACTATTGGTAGCAAACCAAAATCTGAAATGCTGAACTCCATTTTCAAATGTTTTTTCAGAAAAGAAAACTCAGAATAGCCTCACTTTAATCCTTGTACCACTGAAGAGATGAATGAAATAAGTATTAGTATAAGTGATGATGAGAAACAGCTGAATTATCATTGAAACTGAGAAAAGCTCCAGGGCCCAATGGAATCCCTGTCAGATTCTATAATGAATTTGTGGCTTAGTTAGCCCCTCTTTTAACTACAATCTACAGTACACCCCTCCAACAAAAAACTGTGCCCAGTTCTTGGAAAAGAGCAGAGGTCACACCCATCTACAAAACAAGTTGTAGAAGTGATCCACAAAACTACAGTCCAATATCCCTGACATCGATTTGCTGTAGAATCTTAGAAAATATTTTGAGCTCAAATATGATGAGATATCTTGAACAGAACGATCTCAATACCAACTAGCACGGATTCTAAAAATATCAATCATGTGGGGCCCACCTCGCACTTTTCACACAATATACTGAAAGCTTTGGATCAAGGCAATCAGGTAGATGCTGTATTTCTTGATTTGGTTGGTTGGTTGATCTGGGGGAAGGGACCAAACGGCGAGGTCATCGGTCCCATCAGATTAGAGAAGGATGGGGAAGGAAATTGGCCATGCCCTTTCAATGGAACCATCCCGGCATTTGCCTGAAGCGAGTTAGAGAAATCTTGGAAAACCTCAATCAGGACGGCTGGACGTGGATTTGAACCATCGCCTCCCAAATGTGACTCCAGTGTGCTAACCACTGCACCACCTCGCTCAATTTTCTTGATTTCCAAAAAGCATTTGGCTCAGTACCACACCTACAAGTATTGACAGAAGTACGAATCATATGGGGTATCAAGTGAAATTTTTGAATGGATTGAGGACTTTTTGCTAGGAAGGACATGGCATGTTATCTTGGATGGAGAGTCATCGTCAGATCTTTATAACTTCAGATGTGCCCCAGAGAAGTGTGTTGGGACCCTTGCTGTTCGTGTTGTATATTGATGACCTTGCAAATAATAATATTACGCATTTGCAGATGTTGCAGTTACCTATAATCAAGCACTTTCTGAAAGAAGCTGCATTAATGTTCAGTAAGATCTTGATAAGATCTAAAAGTGGTACAAAGAATGGAAGCTTGCTTTAAATGTTCAGAAATATTCACTAAATGAAAAAAAAGTAGTATCCTACACTAGGAGCTCCCAACAAATTTTCTCGAGGACCCTCTCATCGAGTATGATTGGTACCTTGTCATATCACAGTATCAAGTACCTAAAAAAGCCAAATTAAGAGTATTTTCATACGTTTTCTATTTTTGGTACTTCACTGACATATTCATTAGGCCTATTGAAAAAATATTAAGCTTAAAACTTGTTCAATTTAGCCATCATTGTTATTGTTAAATTTTTTATCAATGCTCAAAATAAATCTTCAAATCTGAGTGTTTAGTATAACAAACTCCTCAAAAAAATAAAAGTTGAGTATGAACTGAAAATGACAGGAAAAAATTAAAACTGAGTAGACATGTGTGAAAAATAAGAAAACACTAATTTCATACAAGGTATTATTTATTTGAAAAAATACAGTTACAACAGAGTACTCCATCAGTTATACAGTTAGTTTTAATTTTCAGTTCTTAATTAGATGAGTTCAATTTGACCTTTGAGTCCATTATTTCTGAAATATTAGGTTCCAGACTTGAAACTTTCTCTCTGAAATCCGACCGCATGTCGAGCCAATTCCTATATTTATTTTTCATGAAACAATGGAAGAAAATGCTTGCTCACACCGATATCTGGTTGCAAATGGAAGAATCTTTTTCATTGCCTTATTTCCAAGTTTCTTGTAGTCCTTGTGTGCTGATGCCCATAATTCTGTAGTTTTATCACAGATGAAAATGTTTATCATCTTACCACAGCTGGACAGATCCACAAGTTCGCTCTTCTTCAGTGAGGCCTTGGATTTTGTCTATTTCTTCAGAGCTGAAGGGATTTCGAATCCGTCTGTCGTCAGGGTCAGGTTCAGGGAAATACTCTCTAAAAGTGGTGGCTAGGCTGCATAGATGCTCAGCTACATTGGTCTTGATCTGGTCAAGCAAACTCTCCTCAGCTGACTCCAAGAATTATTTTAAAGTAGAAAAGTTAGTTGTTGTTGTTGTTGTGGTCTTCAGTCCTGAGACTGGTTTGATGCAGCTCTCCATGCTACTCTATCCTGTGCAAGCTTCTTCATCTCCCAGCACCTACTGCAACATACATCCTTCTGAATCTGCTTAGTGTATTCATCTCTTGGTCTCCCTCTACAATTTTTACCCTCCACACTGCCCTCCAATACTAAATTGGTGATCCCTTGATGCCTCAGAACATGTCCTACCAACTGATCCCTTCTTCTAGTCAAGTTGTGCCACAAGCTCCTCTTCCCAATTCTATTCAATACCTCCTCATTAGTTATGTGATCTACCCATCTAATCTTCAGCATTCTTCTGTAGCACCACATTTCAAAAGCTTCTATTCTCTTCTTGTCTAAACTATTTATCGTCCACGTTTCACTTCCATACATGGCTATATTCCATACAAATACTTTCAGAAACGACTTCCTGACACTTAAATCTATACTCAATGTTAACAAATTTTTCTTCTTCAGAAACGCTTTTGTTGCCATTGCCAGTCTACATTTTGTATCCTCTCTACTTCGACCATCGTCAGTTATTTTGCTTCCCAAATAACAAAACTCCTTTAATACTTTAAGTGTCTCATTTCCTAATCTAATTCCCTCAGCATTACCCGACTTAATTCGACTACATTCCATTATCCTCGTTTTACTTTTGTTGATGTTCATCTTGTACCCTCCTTTCAAGATACTGTCCATTCCGTCCAGCTGCTCCTCCAAGTCCTTTGCTGTCTCTGACAGAATTACAATGTCATCGGCGAACCTCAAAGTTTTTATTTCTTCTCCATGGATTTTAATACCTACTCCGAACTTTTCTTTTGTTTCCTTTATTGCTTGCTCAATATACAGATTGAATAATATCGGGGATAGGCTACAACCCTGTCTCACTCCCTTCCCAACCACTGCTTCCCTTTCATACCCCTAGACTCTTATAACTGCAAATCTGCTTTCTGTACAAATTGTAAATAGCCTTTCGCTCCCTGTATTTTACCCCTGCCACCTTCAGAATTTGAAAGAGAGTATTCCAATCAACATTGTCAAAAGCTTTCTCTAAGTCTACAAATGCTAGAAACGTAGGTTTGCCTTTGTTTAATCTTTCTTCTAAGGTAAGTCGTAGGGTCAGTATTGCCTCACGTGTTCTAATATTTCTACGGAATCCAAACTGATCTTCCCCGAGTTCGGCTTCTATCAGTTTTTCCATTTGTCTGTAAAGAATTCGCGTTAGTATTTTGCAGCTGTGACTTATTAAACTGATAGTTCGGTAATTTTCACATCTGTCAACACCTGCTTTCTTTGGGATTGGAATTATTATATTCTTCTTGAAGTCTAAGGGTATTTCGCCTGTCTCATACATCTTGCTCACCAGATGGTAGAGTTTTGTCAGGACTGGCTCTCCCAAGGCTGTCAGTAGTTCTAATGGAATGTTGTCTACTCCTGGGGCCTTGTTTCGACTCAGGTCTTTCAGTGCTCTGTCAAACTCTTTATGCAGTATCATATCTCCCATTTCATCTTCATCTACATCCTCTTCCATTTCCATAATATTGTCCTCAAGTACATCGCCCTTGTATAGACCCTCTATATACTCCTTCCACCTTTCTGCTTTCCCTTCTTTGCTTAGAACTGGGTTTCCATCTGAGCTCTTGGTATTCATGCAAGTGGTTCTCTTTTCTCCAAAGGTCTCTTTAATTTTCCTGTAGGCAGTATCTATCTTACCCCTCATGTGATAAGCCTCTACATCCTTGCATTTGTCCTCTAGCCATCCCTGCTTAGCCATTTTGCACTTCCTGTCGATCTCATTTTTGAGACGTTTGTATTCCTTTTTGCCTGCTTCATTTACTGCATTTTTATATTTTCTCCTTTCATCAATTAAATTCAATATTTCTTCTGTTATCCAAGGACTTCTAGTTAGTGACTCGTTTTCTATCCTTGACACCCAGATCTGACACTTTTTGACCATAGCACTAATCTTATACTCAATTTTGAACATGTCTACATTTGTGTTCAAACACATCAGCTAAGTACGCAACTGAGCAAAGCCAAGAGAAGTTAGTGAGAAAATCCGCTTACTTTGTGTCAAGAAGGAAGACATGAACCTTGTCTCTAAATTCAAAAAATCTTGACAAGATCCTACTTCGAGAAAGCAATCTTACTTCCGTGTGAATAAGAAGTTGCTCATGCTCACTGCTGATCTCTTTACACAACAAAGAAAATAATCTGGATTGCAGATGTTGAGTTTTAATGTAGTTGATGATTTGAACTACTTCGTTAAGTATCTTTTGCAAAGGTTCAGGCAATCTTTTGGCTACTAAGGCTTCACAATGGATACAACAGTGAGTCCATTTCACCTCAGGGGCTACTGCTTTGATACAAGCTAGAAGTCCTGTTTTTTTGCCAGCCATTGACAAGCCCACACATTTTTTCCAGGTGACATCATGTTCATTGAGATAATTACTTAATGCAGTAAAAGTATCATTTGCTGTTGTATGCAGTAGTTCGCATGAAAAAAGAAAATCTTCGAACACTTGGTCCTCCCGTAAGAATCGTGCGAAAACCAACATTATAGCTTTTTTTTATATGTCTGTACTTTCATCCAGTTGTAGAGCATACATGTCACTCATGCAAAGTCTAGCCAGCAATGTTTCTCGATGTTAACTGCCATATCAGTAATTCATCTTTGAACAATATTATTTGAGAGCAGGACAGTTCTTATTACCTTAGCAGCTGCATCACCAAACATTCTCATGCAAAGTATTATTGCTGATGGCAGTATAAATTCCTCAGCAACTGTGTGGTTTTTCCCACATTTAGCAACAAGCTGAGCCACCTCGTAAGAAACAAGGGTTGCATTTTCATTAACATTTGCACCACAGTGTTTGGTAATTGTTTTACGAGATGTTTTCAACTCTCCTAATTTATTTTTGAAAAAATCTGATGACTTACTTTTGTACTCTGGGTGCTTTGTTTCAAGATGGCGCCGGAGTTTTGTTGGTTTCATACATTCATTCGAAAGGCTTTCATAGCAAATTACACATTGAGGTTTAGGCTGTTGCTCAGGTCCAGTGAACGTAAAACCGATTTCCAAGTTATCAGAGTTATATTCTCTAATTTTTCCAGTAAGCTTAACACTGATCTTGGAAGGGTTAGGTTCAAGGGACACCGACGATATTGGTTCAATGGACACTGACAACTTCGGTTCGAGAGTCACTGACTGACTTACCTGCTTGCTTGAACATCAAATGCATCATCTTCCTCTTGATCTGTAGGCCTTTCTCATTTTAATGAACCACTTTTTAAACAACGGTCCATTTTTAACTACTCGAACTGTAGTTTCCGCGAAAAACATCGCTTTACAAACACTACTGTTTTAATACAGAATATTGAATACGTAAACAATACGGTCTGTGAAAGCACTGGCAAAAAATTAACAATGGCCGATTGTCGTCTGAAATGCGAGTTTCTGTGTAAAGTGACTGCCAGTTGTCAGTTGCAAAGAGGCAGCGTGCGCAGTCTAACAGCATAAAGCAGAACTATTTGCCTCTATCTAATTCTAGTATTGTGCTAGTGTGTGCTACTGTCAGTTGGCTCTAGGAAGATGCTAGACACAGAAGTTAGAGTTCGCTATAGCTCTGCTCATGCAGAGTTCGCTATAGCTCTGCTCATGCAGGAAGCAGCCAAAACAAAAAAATCTGTTATCATACGAAATATATTTAATATATTTTTTATTCTAATCATATCTTGCATAGGTGAATGGAATGGGAAGAAACCCTAATAACTGGTCCAATGGGATGCACCCCGCACCTAATGGTGATATGCAGGGTATAGATTTAGATGTGTACATTGGGGGGGGGGGGGGGGGGGGGTGCAACAGAATGTGCTGTAAGTAATGTTTAGCCATATGCCGTGTCTCAATTACCTGCAGGTCGGTGACTGCTTATCCTCATTTTTGTTTGTTTCCAAAAATAAGCATTCCCCCCCCCCTTTTTTTTACATTGTCCCATTAACAAAAACATCAGATATCTTATGAAATACTCATTGCACCATAAAAATATGTTTGTGTGTAAAGTCATTTTACCTGAAGCTGTGTAGTATAACATAACACTTGAAACCTACTAAAAAAGCTAGAAATAGGCTGTTTTGTTCAATAACTGAGGACTAGTACTAGACAAGAATACCTCAAGTAAATACAAAATAACTTTGGCATCTTCAACTGAAGTGTCAATAACACATCACCACAAGTGCATGTCAAATATCTGACGGAAGCTTTGAAGAATACAGTATGTCAATTTCGGCCAGTGTCACTACCAGCTAATTATAAAATCACATGTATTTTAAGTATTAAGAGCCCACAGGACTGTAGAGTTTTGACTGCTTGCTTTCTTGACAAATTCCTTAGCTTCACCAACCCTCAACCAAACTTTTACCTTAAAATATAATCTAGATGGGTCAATGGAAGTGTCCAATTCCACCTGTCTGCTTTGATGTGGTGAGTGATGTCATTATGGCGGTGTTTTTCGTGTTGTTGTACCTGATGGTGTCCTCTGGTGGTGGATGTGGATGTGCTGAATTTAACTTGTGGTATTGGGTTCATTTGAATTTTGGCTATCACCGTGCTAACGTGGTTTTGAGCATAGGTACTTGGTATCGTCATGTGGACTGTGGAAGAGTTTTCAGTGAGTGATCAAAGTTCTGTTCTGTTTATGTGTTTGGCATTTTTGATCTCATTAGTTTTGTGTTTTATGTGTGAGAAGAAGTTTAATTTTTTTATTGCTTTTTTTTGTTAGGTATGATGGTAGGTAGGCATATGTTCACAAGTGCATCATTATGTTCTGAGATGAGTGATGTCTGTCATACAGTTTCTGCAGGTGTTCAGTCTTACTGCTGAATATATTGGGTGTCACATTTGTGGCGTGGTATGTATGTGTGTGTGTACCTAGATGGTATAGCCAGCTTTTGTTGACACGTAAGGTTTTTTTTTTTATTTTACTGTATAGTAATGTGATGTTTTGTGTGTTGTATATTTATGGTAGGTCAGTTGTGTTTTAACTGATGTAATGAATATGGGGTATTTGTGTTGTAGGTGTTGGTTTTCTCATATTGGTAGCTGCAGTTGAGCTAAATGGGTTAAGGGAAATGTCTGGTTCCTGTGGTTTTGTTGGTGCAGCGGAATCCTGTAATTCAATTTTTTTTGGATATTATTTGTTTTGGGGTGGTGGGGTGTTTTTTTATTGTCATATATTTAGCTTGTCCCCACCCCTAAACCTCCAATTCTCTGCAGTTGTCCCGTTACTTTAATTTTATTTTTGAAGTGAGACATTATTGTATCATTTTTATTTATTTTCATGTTTATTGGTGTGTGTGTGTGTGTGTGTGTGTGTAGCGACGTCATTGTCTACATTTTGTATACTCTGGGAGTATCTGTTTCCAAAATACTGATGATGTCATGGGTCAAAGCAGATGGGTCGAATCGGACGCTTCTGTAGTGCCATCTAGACCTCATACTATGTTAGATATCAGTCTATCACCAAAACCTAAGACAAAAGGTAAAAAAAAAAAAATAAAAAATAAAAAAATGTTGTCATGGAAACATCACTGAACAAAGCAGAATGACTGTAATGTGAACTTCAACACACCTGCTCACAATATTCATTCAAAGAGAAATTAGCAGCAAGCTGTGAGAGCAGCTTGTAGTACAATAGGCTGAAAGAAATGACCTACATATACCAATACAACACATAAATTACAAGATTTACACATCCTTTTCTATACATGTAGGTAATTGTGCTTGAGAAGACACTTAACAGTTGGCACCAAATGACAGCAGACTTGAGGCAGGGCCTTTCCACATAGGCTATTTTCATGCAGCTTTGCTGTCTAATGAACTATGGAATTTTGGAAAATCATCTATAGAGACAACCACGAAGTAATGGAAATAGATGAAACAACAAGAAAGTATGACACCACATCAAGCATAGATATCTTAATTTTTTCTAAGGACATATGTGTGTCATCCTAATGTCAGGCTATACATTACGTATCAATCTGTAAATCCTAGTGGGTCTGCACAGACATGTACTGAATCTTTATAGTCCAAGAAAAACAAAAGTTAGTAATTTTAATTGGTAACCTAAGAGTTATTTTCTAAACAGAGACATAGCAGACTAACAGAAAACTGCCATCGCCTCACAACAATGGAAACTTTTATAATTTTTGTTCTTTCAGCGCAAACATGAGTGTGGGCCCTATATGTTGCAAATACAAGATTTGAAAATATTTGTGTGTTGTATAGATTGAGATCGGCCTCAAGGGAATTTTTGTTGCCATATACCCACAAATTGATTACTCACTTGCTTCACCTATAGTTTGGGCAAACTTATTCTGATACAGTACAATACACTATACATATAACTTAATATTTCCCTCTCTTTTTTACACATAGCATGTCACTATTCCCACCATATCGAAGCAGCTACTTACCCGACTTTATTCCTGTCAAGCAAACTTGGGAATATTCCACGAATATAAGCACATGTACATATTAACAGTAAAACGACTGTCAAAAGGCTTTGAAAATTAAACAGCGCCGACTGAAATAAAAACATAAACGGAAACACAAAGTGAATATTTCACACACAAAATAGAATTCGAATAATTGTTCACACAGCGTTATACCATTTTTTTTCTCTTTATGGCGCTACACCCCACTCACAGTTCATAAAAAATCAGGTCTTTTCATATCATTGCTGAATATGTAAACCCATGATTCATAACTCATCTTAAAGTCATGCCACACGTACATAAACAACACACAAGCACACCGCTTAATTTATTGATATATTATCTTTGGATTATTTTTTTTTTTTCCTAACATAAGCCAAGTTGCCACATGCTTTTAAAGTGGCGCCAATGCCAGTGGCCTGAAGATTCAAACTACAGTGGCGGTGAGATTTGACTATCCATATGCGGTTGTCGAATTTCTCGCGGAATCCCTCTTTATACGATGTGAATCGAAACCATATGAATGAGCTTATAGTGGGTTGTTGTAGTCTATACGGATAGTTTATCCTGTGCAGCTCTCATTACCTCTGTATAATCAATATTTCATTTATTTATTTGTTTACTTATTTATTACGACTTTTGACCTGCAGGCCATACAGCCACCTCCCAGCGTATTGGAGTTTTTCAAAATAATGTTGCACTTATCAAAGAATCTCATAATTAGTTTTAAAACTGCTAAGAAAGGTAGTTGGTACTGTATAGTAGTTGGTAATCGTTGAAAACATCAGGTTAGCTGTTGTATAAATTCGATTTGCTGGATTGCATATAATTAATATCCAAAACATGTGTGATTGATATCTTCAACTGTTATTCCATCACATTCACAATAAGGGTAATCTTGTGCATGTATTCAATAAAGATGGTTAGGGTATGATTTATGATTAAATATCATGCGTATTATGGAACTTATAAATTTTTTATTCACCTTAATTGTGTGGAATCTGGGCTTCGAGGGAATGTTTGGGTCTATTTGACCATAATATTTCCCTTTGATGCATATTGATAATGGACACTTTTATTTCCATTGACATCTTATTCTTCTATATAATGTAGTCTTCAGGAATGATGACGATAACAAGATGTTTTTAAACATGTCATTTTGAGCGGAATCTTTTGGCACGTCGCTTATCATTTCATTATATTTCATGTTAGCATGTTCTTTCATCTCCATTAATTTTATCCTCTTTCCGAGATGTTCGCTTTCTTTGGTGGTTTTTGCGATATCCATTACTAGAGGATTAGTTTTCTTAAGAATGGTAGGTGTTTGCATATCTTGGAGTACGCTTCTTCAATCCATTAAAATCAAAATGTTTCCAGTTGGGAGGTTCTGTGAAAACTTTAAAGTTCACAGTATAGCTACCGCTTCTGCCGAGCAACTGGAAGCTTCAGTGGAAGGCAAAATCAATTTTTTGTAACCTGTCTTTGGGCATAGAAGAGCCCAACCCTCTCTGGCATTATCTGGGGTTTTGGAGCCATTCGTATAAATATGGAAATATTCTGGGAAAATGCAATGCAAGTTTGTACTAATTGTTCTGGTCCGATATTTGCTTTTGTTGGAAAGTAGAAGATATTTCGTTATAATGGCGATATGAATTACGTTGGCGTTCTTCAGAGTTTAAGTAGAATGCACTCTAACTCTAAGAAGCTTGAACTTAGTTCTATTTTTAAGGTACTGCTTATTCTCTGTCTATTCAAATCTTCTTGATGCAGCCCATCAAGTTTCTGTATAGGTGGTTGGCCATTACACAAAGCTTTTATATATTTATTTCTTTATTTTTTAGGAATATATACATCATTAATTTCCATCGCAAGACACTGAGCATTTCGGTGGCTTCCCCTAACAATGCAAATGTTAGTGTGGAATGCATAGCTCCTAGGAGCAAGTACTGATGGAGCTAACCTGCATTCATTTAACACACTTTCATTATTCAAGTATTGTTTCCCTCTACAATTTTTACCCCCTAAATCGGACTCCATTACCAAAAATAACCCTTTTTTGATCCCCCAAGGTTTTCCCATCAGCCTATACCCTCTTAATTAAGATCGATCTACGCTTAACATCAATGGTCCATCACTTCACGTCACTTCACTGTGATGTCAGGGTGTATTCATGCTAGACATTACATCAAGTCAGTACACTTAACCCAGTGCCCCACGGTAGAAAGTCATGTTACGAGATAACATCTGTGATACAAAAAGGCATCGGAATTTAGGAACTAACAACAGATGTTTTTCACTAATTTTGTGTGGTAAATGCTGAGGAGTCAAACAACATTTCAAGACACTTACACTTATTTGTTAGCGAAAACATTTACATAGAAGCACCTGGATTTGCTTGTGAAAGAACTCTCAATGAAAAAAAAATATCCAGTCGTCATTGACCACTTGCAATTTTCCATGAATATAAAGCAAAATAATAAAATAAATGTTGAGAGGATACAAAAGCGTGGAAGCCACTGCATTAATATGATTGAGCCAAGCCCCTACCCTGTCGTAGCGGAGAAGTGAGGAAATTGTTTCCGAAGTGAAGGCTGCCATTTGCAGGGATGAATGTGAATACTGGCCTTTGATTTAAAGTGTCTAAGAAACAACGAAAGAAAACTGAATAACAAAATAAAAGTATGTTTATTTCACTATTCCCACTGATTAATCAAATCTGTCTTAAATAATAGAGGTCATTGATTAACCGCACCTCTTGCATCCCGCCATGTCATGGACCGAAAATGGGCGTGCAAGCACCCATCCGTGAAGCGGGTATTGGTGAGTGAATGCGTAAATAGCATTCTCAGTTGAGCAACTCTTCTGAAATCCAAACAGTGATTTAGTGAGAGTATTATTGTTGCACAAACGAGATACTATTGAACAAATAATTTTGGAAAATGATGTCAGCAGTGAAACTGATTGCTAGTTGTTAACATCTCCCCTATCACTTTTTTATAGAGTAGTTTAACAAAGGCTTATTTCAATATTTCTGGAAACATGCCTTTAGTTAGTGATGCATTACAATTTTCAGATATGACAGGGCTTATTATATGGCAACAAGTCTTAAATATTATGTTGAAAACATCATAAAATCTGGATGAGCTTGTATTTCTCAAAGAATATAAAATTTTCTCGATTTCGGAGGACGAGTGGATGAGACATCTACGAGACTGAATTTTATGTAAGTTGCATGTTGAACATACTCTTCTGATTTTTCACTATAACTGGTCATCCATCTGTATTCAAATACATTTGAGAAATGATTATTAAATATATCTACCAACTGTAACTGATCATTTATACCCCTTCCATTTCATTTAGTAGTGATGTTATCCTGCTCAGTGGCCTCTTTTCCTGTCTCTCATTTCACTACATATCATATAGCTTTACGTCTGATGCAAGGTTTACTGATTTCTAAGATTATGTGCATGTTCGTTGGTTTGTAATAATTTTTCTTAGTAATTTGAGTAGTTTTTGTAGTTTGCAACTACCAGAGGGTCTTTAATTATTCTTTCCAACAGATATATTTCCGTTTTCCTTTCAGAAGGAGCTTCAATCCCACCAGTGAATCATGCTTTTTTACATGTCTGTTTACTGGACTTTCTGATGAGCTTATACAGGAAGCTATTTTGAAGTAATAATATGAATTTATTATGGAATAGATTAAATTTTATGTCAGAATTTGGTTCATTATCAATTTCATACTAGGTCATCACTCATAAGCAGTTCCTAAATACGTTTCTTCTGGAGTCCTTAATTATTCTGATTTCCACTGAAGACTATCTGTACTGTAAGGCACTGTCTTTTTATACAAACTTAATGTGCATTATAATCAAACAGAGCATTTGCTGGTGGTTAAACAGTTATGTTCTTACTTTGAGATTCATCGAAGAAAACATTAGAATCCTAGTGTTTTATCCACCCATGTTGGAAAGCTAATTACTGAGATCGAATTGTAGGATGCAAATAAGGTTTCCATACCTTTTTTTCTGTCAGTACCCTTAAGAAAATCTACACTGAATTCACATCAAACTACTAACTGCTTGCTGCAGTCTGACAGATAAGTAAGGAGTTTATATATGTCACAAACAGGTCAAAGTTTCCCAATTACAATTAAAAGTGAATTATCTTTCAGTATTAATTCATAAGCAATTCTTTGCCAACCCTGGTGGTTATGTAGTGCTCAGACAGGCAAAGGATGCCTGTCTTTACAGAGCTCTCTAAATTTTCCAAACAGGCAAGAAGCTGTTTATTTTTTCACTCAAGCCTCTCATTCTTATGAAATAAGCTAAATTCATTTCTCTGTGCCTTCTTGAGAATTTTGTGGGGCTCTTGTGTTATTTTAACTTCTTTCATAACAGTGTAACTGAATCCAAATGTAGAAAGGTACCTCTTTATCACCAGTAACCACAGGTATCTTTCTTTGTGCAATAATGCTCCCATGCATTTTCTGCAACAAGCTCAGCCAACTTTTCTTTTCCCTTCTCACTGAAGTATATTGCATGTCAAGTATGTTCCCACCTCCCTATTATAGTAACAGGGACCGCACTCATATGGGATTTCATTTCAGTCAGCAGCAGCATGCTCGCCTTAATGATCACATGGTTCACAGTGGTGTTAACCCAGGGCTTGTTATGGCGCTGTAGTACCTACAAAAACTGTCACATGTAAGCATTTTGCTACTCCTTTTTTCATTCAGGTCACCACTAATGTTGTCATTTCTTCATAAATCATTATTTGTTGGACAGCAACAACTGTTCTGCAATATTGAAATAAAAATATTTTACAGCTGTGGCGGATTTGTTGAACATGAACATGCTGTAATTTCTGTCTTTACCAAGGCTGTTCCCTATACCACCTATTATGATAACTTGATCTATTTTGTCAAAATTTTTGCACAAATTGCTTATGTCCTTTGTCACTTGTCTTTACAGTACTTGTAACTTGGTATCCTGTTCCTAATTTGTCTTTAACCATCTGGCCTTCTACCCAGACTTTTACCTAATGGCAAGACCCTTTTCTTACTACTCTCTCCTGGAACTGACTTCCAGTTAGTTTCTTTGCTAGAAGCCTGTTACACCTTTCAGTGACTTACTGCTGGATGAAGCTATTCTCCTCCTAATTCAGGTAACAAATCAAACTTATGAGGTACTGTAGGCTCAAATGTAGATGAAGAAGTTAAAGAGCTTTTCGCATTTCACCCATTACTTGTCACTTTTAATCAGTTTCCACGATGTCCCACTCCCCTCCCTTCGACCTACCTAGTTCAAATTTTGTGTAATCTAGTTCACAAATCTTTGTCTCCTGCTCAGCGACACTCCTGTACTTTTTGCAGAGCCTACAGTTTCTTGGGAGATCTTCATTGAGTTATCCATTCCGTTCCTCTACACAATCGCCCACTGTAATTCCACCATACAATCTTGCACATGTACCATTCTCTGTTTGACTACCCTGCAGCAACATCCACATTTATTCCCCACTGCAGCAAAAATTAAAATCGTAAGAATAGAAGTAAATCATGTAACTTACACTACACTACATGCATTTTCGTTATTTATGGAACATACAAGATAGCCCTACAGGTCAGAGCTCCAGATGTATGATATAACATAAAGAGTTAACTATGTCCACTTAAAACATGAACTCGGCACTCATTTAATGGCAGTTTCTATTAATTAACTTACAACAAAATGGAACTTTTAATCACTGCTTCTCATGAGTAATACTTGATTTCAGACAATGCTTACTATCAGTAGGATATAACATACAGCACGTGATGCCATTTTATGTGATAATTTAAATACAAAACCTCAGATCACTAAATCTTCAATTGCCAAAAATATAAAATAGGTTTCACGGAGTCACTTTACTCTATAAAAATTGTATATTTTTGGTTAGCAAGAAAGATATAGCTACAAATGGTACCAGTGCTACCAACATTGGAAATTAAATTTTAGTTTTAAAGAATTCCTGAAGAATAATACATGACACACTTAACAACACATACAAGCGCTTATAATGAAGTTGTGCCAAAAACCTCTTTTCTCCCTCATTCTATTCAGTACATCTCCATCAGCTGCCCAAAGCATCACTCTCATTCCTCAGTATTCTTCAATAACACATCATTATCCTCATCTGTACTGTTTATCATCCATTTTAACTTCCACATAACGCCATATTACAGACAAATATGGTACTTTAAAAACAGACTTCTCAGTTTATATACAAATTGTATATATTTTTCATTTTCAGAAAATCTAATCTTGTTATTATTAGTTTTTCTTTTATATTAAGAAAATTTACATCCATCATCGTTGGTTATATTGCTGCCCAAATAGTAAACACGTCTGCTACTTTTAGTGACTCATTTCTTTATCTACTCCCCTTAGCATCACCTGATTTAATTTGACTACACTCTATTACCTACTTTCATGTGTATTTTTGTTGGTGCCAATTCTATAACCTCCTGTCAAGACACTATCCAGTCTTTACAACTGATCACCCAAACCCCTAGCCATTTCTATACAGATCTGCAATGTTACATTACATTATATTAATATTTGTTCCATAGATCATGAATACGACAATTCTTAATGATATAGAACGTGTCTGTTTATTTTTTTATTCTCATTTTTTTACTAATTCATATCTAAAAATTTATCTATCGAGCAGAAGGAGTCGTCATTCATAAATTATTTTAATTTGTTTTTAAATGGTGGTTGAGTATCTGTCTGACTTTTAATGCTATTTGGCAAATGACCAAAGATTTTTGTGGCAGCATGATTCCCCCTTTTCTGTACCAAAGTCAGATTTAACACAGAATAGTGAAGATCATCCTTTCTTCTAGTGTTGCATCTATGCACTTTGCTATTATTTTTGAATTGGGATGGGTTAATAATAACAAATTTTATAAGTGAATATATGCATTGTGAAGGAATGCGAGTATCCCAAGTTCCTTAAATAAATGTCTGGAAGGTGATCTTGGGTGGCCACCAGCTATCATTCTGATTACATTCTTTTATGTGATGAACACTTTTTCTCTTGTAACAACCCTAATAGGATAAGTAGCTGAACCTACCCATTTCAGCAGGTCTTCAATGTGTTTCGTCCAATTCAATTTCTCATCAGTTCACACACCCAGAAATTTTGAATATTCTGTCTTAGCAACAGGCTTCTGTTTAAACTCTATATTTATCAGTTGTTTTAGCCATTTACTGTACAGATCTGTATATACTGTGTTTTCTCAAAACTTGGAGTCCATTTGCACAGAACCACTTAATAATTTTCTGAAAGTCGTTACTTGCAATTTCCTCAGCTAATTGTTGTTTGTTTGGTGTGATTACTATACTTGTATCATTAGCGAAGAGAACCAGCTTTGTTTCTTCATGAATGTAGAGTACCAAGTCATTATTGTATATTAAGAGCAATAAGGGACCCAAGACTGAACCTTTTGGGACACAGTTCTTGATACCTCCCTGGTAACAGGACTCTGCTGATTGGTGCAGACTATCTATACTGTTAATTTCAACCTTCTACATTCTTCCAGTTAGGGATACAGTGTATTTTTCTGGCTCAATATTATATAAAAATCAGCACCTATTTCTTTCAGGCACTGTTTATGATGTATATGTTTTACAGATTTTTTGTGATATCATGTAATGCAGCACACTTTTTAAACAAATTAGAAGTATTTTGAATGTTTTGGAACCTGCTTACGATTATTAAAAATTGCAAAGATACTGGTGTAGTTTTTTTCCAAAATGCTTCCTGAAATTTAGGTACGATTTAATCCAATGTCATACATTTGAAGGAGACCAAATTTTTACCAGATATGCATGACATGATGGCTGAGGTACTAGACCTATTTAAATCCACCTATTATGTACATTACATTGATAAAAAATATCACATCTTACAATTTAATTTTTATAATCTTTTTCCTAATAAAATGTTATTTTTTTCTATAATTTAATTAATTCTGCAATAGAGCTTAGGTCTACTGCTTAAGTATGGACTATTGCAAGTTAGAGAAAAAAATTAGAGCAATGCTTTATAAACTGTAGGAAATATTTGTAACTGAATTCTGAAAACTACATTTGCTGGGAATTGCGAATGAAGATATGAGTACAATTAAACTGTGCATTCCTGAAGCAGTCTTCGTCCTGCAGGATTTCTTCATTATCAAGCTTCCTCTCGGCGTTCCTTTTAGCACTTCTTGCTTCTTTGATAACTTGAAGAGCGAATCTTTCAGCTTCAAGCACCCTTTGTATGTCACATGCAAGCAATTGATCTTCCATATTAGAGCCTCATTTTATGCCTAAATTTCGCAGAACTTTCAACCTTCCTGTCACTCCATTATTGAAACATATCACTGCATCTAGTACACCAACGTTTAATGTATGTAGTCCTATAAAAACATTATTGGGTAATCTTTCCCATTTGCAATGGCTGGAACTTTCAGTTGTATTCTGAGTGCCCCTATGAAGATATTTACTAAGCAAAACAAGGTCACTCAGGTTTCTAAAAATTGGTTTTGTTTCATTCATAACAGGCTCAGGAAGTGAATACATATGATGGTATATTTGATCACTTTCTTTTGCTTTTTGGTAACCACACCAAGACTCAGCTCCTTTAGGGCAAAGTCCATGAACAGGGTAGTCGTCTGTGGACAACTTATGAAAGTAGGTGGCCTATACTGCTTTTCTAATTGCCGCAATATCGTTGAGAGGGGCAGATCGTCTAATTTCCAGTCCATAATAACTCTGAAGGAGGTCTATTTCAGTTTCTGTCAATCTGCCTCGGCCAGACAGAGATTTTCCATCAGATAGCAACTTTCCTTTCATTTCTCTTCGTAGCTTCCTCAGTCTAGCACCCATCCTCTTTTGCACATGTCCACAACACTCCAGTTTTGTTACCTAGGTATCACCATAAACATTCAACTCATTAATTTTATTCAAAGCTTTAGAGTCCCCATCGCCTAGATACTTCGTATATCTACTGTTATAAACGGGCACCAACCTCTGAAATATTTTTAGAGCTCCATCACACTCCATACCTCCACTTTAACCATCATAATTCTTAGAACACTGATGTTCAATATGTCCTTCAGTGTTAGCTTGGCAGGTGTGGCAGTATTTAAATAAGCACTCAACATCAGCAACTTTTCCATTCTCCAGCGAAGTATCATTTACAACACCACTGAAGGAACAATGTCCTCGACATTGTCATGTCCCATCAAGTGCAACAGCAGTGTCCCTGGTTCCATTAATATTTACAGTTTCTTCTACTGTGTGTTTCATTGATGCTTTAGACACAACCGTCAATGCACCTAAAAGTATTTTTATGTACTTGCTGAACCTACTGGGAGGAGGAGGAAGGTCCATCAAACCACAAAACGTCCGAGCAGCCTTTTTTTCTTTTCCTATTGCACACATTGCATACACTGACTTCAAATTCACATCATATTAATTATGCACAATGTTCGAAGTCATTTTCGAGGTAGATTTATTGCAGGATCTACACAGAACAACTAATTTTGCCGCTAAACCATTCCTGCTACTTTGTTGTTCAGTTATTTCTAGACAGCCTATACCATCACATTGTTTACATTTCGCCAATTCCTTTATCAAAGAAGATAAGATGCCCACATCAACAACAACAAATCCACTACAAACAGCGTCCTTGTTAACACAAAAATTTGAATCACCAGGGAGCTTGCAATGTATGAGTTTCTTCCCTGAAGAACTGATACGTAGGTTACTTTCAACAGTGTGGCTTGCCTTGTTTGTGAACTGGTTACCACGGAATTTCCTTTTACTGAATTTCTTGATGCGTGGCATAGTTCGTATTTATTGCACATTAAAGGATATGTACTTCCACAAATACATGTAGCACTTGTGCAACTAACATTCAGTAAGATGTGAACAAACAGCTTCAGTGAAACAAAAGATAATCATTTACAGAAACTAGAAACCTGCACTGTTACCAACATATACAATGTATCATACATATAATCGCTGGAAAGAGCAATTTCAGAGTTCTTTTCGAAACAATACTGGTTTCTGTATCAGAAATAAAGGGGACGTGGCGGCATACATGACTATAACTTTAGAATTTGGTATATATAGGTAATTTTTCATTTGAAACCCTATAATGTATATATCAATATAATCAGGAAATACTATAGAATTTAATAGTCATAAAAACATTTCGATTTTTCCACCATTCATAAGTACCCTTATCCTTAATTATAATTACTTAAATTAAATATAATTAATTTCTGCACTGCCCAACTGATACCCGAAACTTAAGCTTATCTAAAAGAATTTCATGATTCATGCAGTCAAAAGCCTTTGAGAGATCACAAAATATCCCAGTAGGGGATGTTTGGTTATTCAGAACCTCTAATTCAGTGAAACCCTATATAGCGTTTTCTGTTGACAAGCCTTTCGGAAAATCAAATTAACATTTTGTTAGTATTTCATTTTTACAGACATGTGAAGCTACTCTTGAATATGTTAATTTTTCAAAAATTGTGAATAAAGCTGTTAGAAGTGAGATTTGGCGTTGTTAGCATCAGACCTTTTTATGCAATGGTTTAACAGTAGCATATTTCAGTCTACCAGGAATAATGGCCTGTTTCAGTGAGCTACTACAAATGTGACTGAGAATCCAAAATATCTGTTGGCGCAAGCTTTTAGTACTATTTTGGAAATGCCATCAATTCCAAGTGAGCATGTATATTTGATTGAATTTATTATTTTCCTACTTTCAGTTGGAGATGTGGGTTGAATTTCAATTTTATCAAATTCCGTAGATATTGCCTCTCCTACATACATACACGCATTTTCTAATGAATAGCTCGATCCTATTTTCTCTGTAACAGTTAAAAAATATTTATTAAAATATTTTCTACTTCCGACTTTTGGTAACAAACTTTTCATTGAGTTTGATAGTAATACAATCTTCCTGTGGTCTCAGTTGCCCTGTTTCCCTTTTAACATCAGTCCAAAATTCTTTAATTTTATTACTAGAGCTGCTAATTCAGATATAATGCACATACTTCTGCACTTCTTAATAAATTTTCTTAACGAAGTGCAGTAATTTTTATAATGTTTGACTGTTTTTGGATCATTACTCTGTCTAGCTATAAGATACATTTCCCTTTTCTGTTCACAAGAAAGCTTTATCCATTTAGTAAGCCATGGCTTTTTAGATCTTTTCTTACAATTATGTTTCTTTGCTTTCAAAGGGCAACTGTTTTCAAATATACTCACAAAGGTTCCCTGTAGACCTCATCCCAGTCCAACTGTTGCAAGCTTTCTGTAAAATTTGCAGTTGTTAAGCTGTTAATTAAATGCACTGTTTTGGAGAACCGTTTTGCATTACTGTCTGGAGCTATGTAATAGATGGTAACTAGCTGTGCATTATCATCAGAGGAACCATTCTTAACAGGAAAAAAATTAAATTGATCAAATTTATCTTGGTTTATAAAAACATTATCCATCAGTGTGCTGCTTTCCTGTACTCCCCAAGTAACAAAATTGAAAAACAAAGTAATACTTCAGGGTCAAGCTTTCATTATACTTTTTCAGAAAATCTACACCGAAATTCCCACAAACAATAATTTGCTTCCTTCTGTCTGACAGATAGCGCAAGAAAGAACCCAATTTTTTTCAAAAATATATGAAAATTTTTCAGTGAGGGCCTATGCACAGGTACAATTATAAAAGTACACTTATTTAGCTTAAGCTCGCATGCACATGCTTCTATATATTGCCCTACACAAAATTTTTAGTTCCTAAATTTTTCAGATTATGATGAATTTTAACATATATGGAAACTCCTCCTCTCTCCATAGAGACTCTACTTACATGTGGTCAAAGTTTATACCCACCTACATTCACCTTTTCCAAATCTGTGACTATGTGATGTTCAGGCAGGCATAGTACATCTATTACACCCTCAGTTTCTAGATATTGTAAACAAACAACAAGCTCATCTGGTTTGTTTTTTAATCTCCTGATATTCTGATACAATATACTAACATTGTTTTTCATTGTGCATGAATGAGAATCTTGGGATATTTTAACATCTCTAATACCTGCCTGTCTGAGCTACTCGTTACTTTATTTCATTCAATGTCAAATCAATGGACACTTATCTTAGTCTAAAAAGCACACTTTACAGGTTTTTCTGCTTCCTCACCTTTAATTTCTTTTCCACTTTTTCTCTTAGTTTTCTTCACTGGTTGAATAATGCAAGGGATAGGCTGTAACATTGTCTCAATAGTTTCTCAACTATTACTGTTCTTTCATATACTTTAACTCTTAGGACATCCTGTGTGCTTTCTGTACACATTGTATATAATGGTACCTGTATTTTATCCCTAACAACAGTCAGCACTGTCAAAAGCATTTTCTAAACATTCAGATACTGTAAATGGGGGTTTTATCATCAGCCCATCATCTAAGATGAGTCTTAGGATCAGAATTACTTTGCATGTTTCCACAGTTCTTCAGAACTCAGAATGACTTTGCCCAAGGTAAGCATCTATCTGTCATCCCATTTCCTATTGATAATTCAAGTTAGTACTTTGAAACCATGATTTATGAAACTGATCTTTCAGTATGCCACATTATACATCCCCCATGGCTGTGGCAGAGACCAATCTATATAGTACATAGTTTTTCATTTCATATCTTTTGAAGTTGATCAGATCCCCACTTGAGCAAAATGTACCACTTCTACCAGTCATTTTTACTTGTCACCTAGAACCCCCCACCCCCTTCTGTCAAGGATAAAACAAAGGAGAACAGAAAAATCTCTCTATCTTCCTAGATAATCTTGTAAAGTGGATGCAAGGCAAGAAGCAAAATTTTAATTGTAGCAGAGAAGTTCTTATTAAATTTAGATTGCTTGAACTACTTACAGGAACAATAGATCAGTTTTGTATCTGTTAAGGCATACCAACAGCAGCCACCTCAGCAGACAAATTATACAGTATATTTCGTGATATAGGCAAGGGCTTATGAATCTCTGAAACTCTGGATCTATAATATGTTTTTTAATTAGAAATGATTTTTATTATAATGACTATGAATTTAAGTGAGACCAATGCTTGAAAATTTTCAATTCATGAAACTAATTGGCAACCACATAAAAAGTAATAGCTAAATGGATCTCAAAAGAAGGAAAAAGCAATAGCCGTTATCAAAGAGTTGACCATTGTAGGAATAAAGATACATGAGTTACACTTACAATTTATAGCAGAATCAGCAGAAAGTTAATAGCAGATATGAAAATAATTATTTCTTGAAACTTCTTGGCAGATTCAAACTATTTGCCGCACTGAGACTCGAGCTTGGGGCGCTTGCCTTTCGCAGGCAAGTGCTCTACCATTTGAGCTACACAAGTAGCCCAAGTGACCTATCTTCCCTCGATTTTCTTAGGTTAGTAGAGATAACCTTGGTGTGATGCATTATCCTGTTGGAATATGAACTTCCTCCATTTTTCTGGGGTGGGAAGGGGAGGGGGCGTGGCACTTTCCCGCCAAAAGCTGCCATCTTGGATAATGGTACTTGCGTCATCAGCTGACGTACTTTGCACCAGAATATACTTTGTACTGATACTTACCTTGTCACATTGCTTCTTGCTCGAGTACTGACATTCGTGTTTGTGTTTCCTTGGACGATTTAATTTCCTCATCTATGCGCAAAGAGATATCAGTCATCATTGCGTTAACCGGTGTTTCTAAGTTGTCAACCTTTGTTTCATACTATATATTCACCTCGTCCAGGCTGTTGGTGACCTTCATCCGTACCTTTTCCGTTTCGGTCTTCAAATCATGCCTAACTTTACTGGTCTACCGATCAGGCTTTTGATTTCAAAATTTTAGTTCAGTTTCTAATCTTTCAAACCGTGTTTTATCCCTTCTCCCTTATGACTTAACTGCGGTGTGTAGTTTTCTAATATCGCGAGAATTCGATCTTCGTGTATCCCCCATAAATGTGCTTTGTGTTTCCTCACATGCCCACAAACGTTCCTCAAATGGCTTGACTGTTTCCATATTTATGAGTCTCCCAGACCTTAGTAACATAGAGAAACTAAAATAAAAACTAAAAGCACGCCACAGAATGAACAGAGGCAGTACACCGCTGATGACAACACTGGTAACAGCGAACAGAACAATGGAAATAATGGAACAGAATATTCACAACAACAAACTACACATTCTACAACAACATAAAAAAATACGAGGAGGCTGTGGGAACCAAAACTAACTACACTAGCTAACGTTATATCTACTTTATATGCTCATCTGCAACGCACAAACACACCACCTCACACAATGAGTTTAACATTTGCTAATAATGGAATAGGAATTCTTCCTGAGTCATGTCTCGAAACTTAGAAGTTCTTACACTAACAACAATGGGAGAATGAAGTCAAATCTTAGCCCCATGCCGGGCGCCAAAATTGTTGTGATCTTGAGAAATTATTTTGTGACATCAGATACCATGAAAATTACTAATCAGATCAAGACACACTGTGCGCCAAAAATGTAGTGAACTATGAATTCTTCTCTCTGCTATAGGATGTGAAATGGTGAGCAGATGACTGATGAGATTGCCCCATGTTAGGAGCCAACAATTAATTGATATCAATAATTAAATGAAATGAAACAAAAGGGGTATCAAATTAAGGGGTTCATGTATGAATGTAAAACATTGCTCATATGGTCAAAACATGAAAGAAATGTATTTATTTTCGTGCTGTTTACACAAACCAAAACAAAATCATAAATCTCAGGGGCGATTTGACTGGGCATGGACATAACTCAGTTATCGTTCGTTGTATACTGCTGTCGGGGGCAGGCATTGTGTCCGTTCATCACATTGTCTCAGAGCTGTGTGGCGCGAGTCGGCTGACCTCATCAGCAATTGCAGCTTTGCGGCGGGGCCCAGGTACGATCCCCGCATTGTCTTCCTGTTGCTGGTTGCGTGACCGAAGCGGTCTTTCCACGGTGTTGGAAGGCAGATGTTGGCGATGGGTGGAGGAGGGCCCATGCCCTGTCGCTTCTGTGGTATCTCCACGACTCCCTTCTCGCTTCTCATCCATCTCTCAGCTCAACTCCTCTACGAAATATTCTTCCTTTCGGTGTTGTAATTGGCGGACGAAATTTTCAATGTATCCCTATGACAGATCGCCGTTTCATCGCCGCACCTCTGCATGGTTGGTGGAAATTTCCTGTCTGGCAGGGACAGGCGTGTGCCTCATGAATTAGCATCTTTCTGACGACTTCACATTCTTAAGATGTTTTCCTGTGTTCTCAGGTTGTTGGGAGAACAGCTACACAACAATTCTTTGTAACTGCTCTCTCTATGTGAGCTCTGGACAGACTCATGTTTGGTCTCCATCTCAAAATCTGCCGGCGCCCGTGATTTATAAAGAATGTCCTCACTGTCGAGAAAAACATCTTCTTAAGGTTGCATCTTCCTTCACACATCTCCCTGCACCAATTCCCTGCGCTTTTTGTGCGCTCCTCCCTGTGGTCATGGGGTGCTGGAATTGTCGGCACACCCCTACTGTCTAAGGTAGGTAAAATGACTGCCGCCGGGCCAGAAGAACTCAGATTCTGTCTCGCTTACATTCTTGGCGTTCCATCCTAATGACTGCAGGTGTCAATCAGTTCTCGGAATGCTTCTCGTTATCAGACAGGCCCTTCACAACGTGTCCCTCCTTGAGTGAGGCGAGGATGTCCGACTGGTTCCTGATAAGTGCTTCAGAATGACTGGAGTGTCCTCTCTGCGGGGGCTCGCCCCAGGGTGTCTGGCTCCCTCCTCCTCCTCCGCCTCTGGCGCCGAGTTGGCTAAAGTGCCCGCAATTCTAGGTATTATAATACTGTACATACTGCTGCTTATGTAAATGTGAATATAAAAAGCCAGATCTTTAGCGTATCCCAATAGATGATTTCTATAAGCATCTTTTCCACAAAAAAAGGATGGGCCATAAATCTTTTTTCAGGAAATGGCGAAAAACACATGAAAGTCTGGAGAGACTCTCTTGTTGTTGACTATGGTATGTGGTTTTTGTTTCCCCATATTCTTGCCTCACATCAGTTAACCTTTCGAAATAAATCGAATGTAACCTAACAACGGAATACTAAATGTGAAAGCAAAATAATTATTATGATCCATTTCCACACTCAGTAAATTCACAATCTTCTACATGGTTGCTGTTATCACTGTCATGAAAGGTTTATGGCTCTCGAGGAATGACCAATTGTCAGTTGGCATAACAAATAGACTTCTGTGGACTATGATGAAAGAAACTTGTAGTCTAGAGATTAGTATGAACTCTTTCATAACATTTCACAATCTCATCTCATCTGCTAAACTACATACACACACACAAGTTTCTGCATTAAAACAGTAGTTTACTCTGTACTACTTTCTGATGCAAACTGTTGGTGACTCAAACATCAGCAAATCACTTATACTTCTGCAGTCATTATACGATAAAAACTATCAAATTCATGTGAAACAGTTTAAAGAACAATTTTCACTAACACTGCATCACGTTAAAAACGTGGCTAATCGCCGCCACACGGGACACACAAACAAATAACCCACATTTTGTGTCCAGGTAGCTCAGCAACACCCTTCTCTCTCTGTGTGAAATGTCCCACGAAATTCAACTCACAACTGCAGTCATCAGAGGCAAGGCTTAGAGTTTAATATCACAATGTGGAAAACTCTGTTGAATGTGCTGTATGTCTTGGATGCGTAGGACTAGGAAGGGCGACTTGTGGATTTCCCTTGAAATAAACAGCCATTCTCCTGAAATTGCATGAACCATCATCGAATGCTTTGAGCTGTAGTAGCCGTGCTTTCAACGACAATTGCGCCACACAGTTGAAGATAAACTGCACCTGTGCAATTTAAAAGTTCAATGGCATTTAGAGTGTTCCATAAAATTTTGGGTGAACTGCCCTGGCGCGTCGTTGATGTATCCAGCTGTCACTGCACATGTGTTGCTACAGCACATGACGTCTCCTGCAAGTCAGTAATGTTAATAACTGACGACGTATTGGTCATCTTTGATACTGTTTTCCTGTCTGCAAAAGTGCTACTGATGGACTAACTATATCTAATCGACAATTGGTCTGGTGTTGACGTAACACCACAGTTCAAGCGCACATTCTCCTAAATCTACTCTTTAATTGCTCCCTTGAATACATAATGAGGGAATGGTACAAGGGCAATCCGAAGAACATTAAGGTTGGAACACAAAGATGAAATATAGCTGAAATGTTTAGGATTTGGAGATGACTTCGCTCTTCTCGCCAACAACATTCAAGAAACCAAACATCATTACAGGAAATAGCTGAACGTCTTGGCCCTAAAAAATCTTTTCCAAAAACAGAAATGATGCTAATGGAACAGCCACTAGCAAACAAAATTAGAACTGGAGAACACGATATAAAAATAGCTGAAAAGTTTAAAGACTTGGGAGATTTTTTTTTTTTGTGGTTTTAGGGCGCACAACTGCAGTGGTCATTAGCGCCCAAACTTGGGAGATATAGTAATAGACAACCTGAATGAGAATCCATCCTGGCAGTGTAGAATAAACAAATTGATTAAAACAAATGTTGTTACAAAGAACACATATAACAAAAAATGCCTCTCAATAGCAGCAAAACTGAAACATTACAAAACAGTCACACAGACGCAAATAACAAATGCTAGCGAAACTATATTTAAAACAACCACCACGAGTTTGGAAAATAGCTTCATATGAAACAGTTTATAAAGAAATAAAACAAGTGACAAGTTCCAGGTGGTCAAAAAGTCAGTATAAATTTGAAAACTTAATAAACCACGGAATAGTGTAGGTAGAGAGGTAAAAATTGACACATGTGCTTGGAATGACATGGGGTTTTATTAGATAAAAAAAAACAAAGTTCACAAAATATCTGACAGATGGCGCTGGCCAGCAAAACGCCAGTGACTGCGTATGACAATCGTGTATAAAAGGAGCTGTAATGAGAGAGAGAGTCAGATGCGCCAGCAGTCGTAGCCTGTTGATTTTACCTGAAAAGGCGCCTTTAGTGAAGCTGTATTATCAGAATGGGGAATGTGCTAGTTCAGCGTTACGATTCTATCGTAATAGGAAGGGGATTCGAATGGCTAAAGGTCCATTGACTAATGCAGCTGTGGCGAGAATGATTTCGAAGTTCGAAGCCACGGATTGTTTAGACGATAGACCTCGTAGTGGCCGATCGAGCACAAGGCGTAATGCTGCTGAGACAGTTCAGGAAGAAGTGGAGACTGTAGCGGATTCGTCTATGCACGGGGAAGTCAGCGCTCGTGCAGTGGCTCGTCCCACCGGCATTCCATACACTACTGTTTGGTTGGCACTGAGGCGTACCCTCCGATGCTGTCCGTACAAAACCCATCGGCATCATGAACTGCTATCTGGCGATTCAGTGAAGCGGAAGGCATTTGCAGTGTGGGCGTTTCAAAATATAGCGGAAGATGACGATTGGTTGAGTAACGTGTTGTGGACCGACGAAGATCATTTCACGCTCCGAGGATCTGTCAACGCCCACAACTGCAGAATTTGGACTACCAGAAATCCTAGAACTGTCATGGAAACTCCATTGCATGACGAGAAAGTCATGGTATGGGATGGATTTACCACATCTACCGTTATCGGGCCTTTTTTCTTCGAGGAAAAGTGTGATTCTGGTTTTGTAACTGCTACCGTGACGGGTGAGAGGTACGCCGATATATTACAGAATCGCATCATCCTAAGCCTGGCTGATAAACACCTGCTGGAACGCACGATGCTTATGCACCCCATATTGCTAGACGCGTGAGAGATCTCTTGTGCGCGTCGATTGGTGATGATCGTGTGCTCAGTCGCCACTTTCGTCATGCTTGGGCTCCCAGGTTCCCAGAGCTCAGTCCGTGTAATTATTGGCTTTGGGGTTACCTGAAGTCGCAAGTGTATCGTGATCGACCGACATCTCTAGGGATGCTGAAAGACAACATCCGACGCCAATGCCTCACCATAACTCTGGAGATGCTTTACAGTGCTGTTCACAACATTATTCCTCGACTACAGCTATTGTTGAGGAATTATGGTGGATATAATGAGCATTTCCTGTAAAGAACATCATCTGTGCTTTGTCTTACTTTTTTAAGCTAATTATTGGTATTCTGATCAGATGAAGCGCTATCTGTCGGACGTTTTTTGAACTTTTGTATTTTTTTGGTTCTAATAAAACTCCATGTCATTCCAAGCATGTGTGTCAATTTGTACCTCTCTATCTACATTATTCCGTGATTTATTCAGTTTTCAAATTTATACTGACTTTTTGATCACCAAGTACAATGAAAAAGAAATGGATCTCTTCCCTAGGACAGATGATGAGGAACACTGAAAAATAGAATTATCAGGAGGATAACTGAGACGTTATGGGAAAATAAGAATGGCATCAGCTTGATCACAAAGTTCAAGGAGGGCTTGATGAAATAACAGATTACGATGGAGGATTTGAAAGGCACGACAGATGCACTCAAGATACTTAAGGAGAAACGTATCACATTACCAATCAAAATTAACAAACAGGGAATGGGAAGTGTTATGATATTGGATGAAGAGAGAAGGGCACAATCTGAAAGAATGAAAAAGTACTGAGGCAACAAAAAGACAGGAGAAGCTAATTCGTAATATTGACTGAAGTGGTCCAATGTTGGCCATAAAATAAAAAAAATGACTTTCATGAACACTCTGAAGCTGTCATAATGAGGAATCCTTTGCCTGCCATCATTTCCAATTCCTTTATTGAATATTTTGATGAGCAGGCACTCTACCAAGCAGTTTTATAACCAAAAGTATTTTTGACACTTTTATATGACAAGCAGTCAAATAAACACGAAACATTGGAAAAAAGTAAGTAAACTGTTTATTATTTCAAAAGTAATAGCCATTACTGTTGGTAATTTATGCTGTTGCCCGTGGAACCATGATTGTGGCCAGGTATGCACCTTTTCCTCTGAAGCATGCAAAATATGTAAATTTATGAATTTGTTTCATCGCTGGAAGTATGAGCACATTTAAGGAAAATTTCTCACATCTTCAATGTGCAGAGGGGTCACAAAATCTGTTAATGCACTTGTTTTCTCTGGACCAGGACAGGCTCCATCACCATTCACTAGGTGCTCCAATACTTTTATTTATTGTGCAGCACAGAGACACTTCCTCTGATTCAAGTGCAGGACTGCAATATGAACACACATCAACATGGTTGTCAGGTGGCTTAGATGTTCTTCACATACCTTCGAAAAAATGGTAATGCCAGTCAGGTAGCAAAGATACATTACCCATTTAGGGTGTTATTTTACAAGCATTAAATAACAAAATATCGATGGTTGGTAAGTTCTGCAATATATCCGAGGCATTTGACTCTGTTAATCACAGTAGTCTCAAAGATAAACAGGGGGTCTATGGAACTGATAGTATAGCCAGTCAATGGATAATGTCCTAGCTAATCAAAAGAATGCAGAAAGGTGTACTTAGTAATTCAGTCAATATGGTCTGGGGTTATTATTCTGATTGGGGAGAAATTACATGTGGGGTTCCGGAAGTCTCAATCTTATGACCACTATTGTTCCTCATACATTAAATGATCTTCTATCTCATACACAACAAACAGAATTAGTTCTTTTCGCAAATGAAACTAATATCGTAATCAACCCCAGCATACACACAGAAACAGAAAAATAGTAAACAGTGTTCTTGAAAGTATGATTAACTGGTTTTCTGTGAATGGTCTCACCCTCCATTTTCAAGAGACACAACATATTCAGTTCTGCAGACATAAAAGTACTACAATAATGACAAGTGGAACACATGACCAGGAAATAATAAATAAGGTGGAAACTTCAAAATTCATAGGTTTCCATATGGATGAGGATTTACACTGGAAAAACACATTTTGGAACTCTTAAAAAACTTAGTTTAGTCACATTTCCACTTAGAATCACTGCAAATATTGATGAGAGAATAATCGTTAAGTTGTCATATGTTGCATATTTTCATGTAATAATGTCATATGGAATAATGTTCTCGGGTAACTCATCTTTGAGAAATAAAATCTTGATTGCTCAGTAATGTACAGTAAGAATAATATGGGGTGCTCACACATGGTCATCTTGTAGGCATGTGTTTAAGGAGTGTTATTCTGATCACTGCTTCACAGTATATTTATTCCCTCATGAAGTTTGTTGTAAATAATTTCCTGCAGTTCAAAAGAGAAAATGATGTATATAATTGCAATACCAGTAGGAAAAAGACATTCATCCCTCCACATTAAGATTGCCTTTAGTACAGAAATTGGTGGACAACGCTGCAACTCCTTGAGAATTTCTCCTATTCTGTAGAAGAACTTCTATTATTGTAATATCTAAAATATGGGAGGCAGGAATTAACACATTACATATATATACAGGGTGCATCAAAAACGAGTACACACACTTTGAAGCGTTATAGAAAATTTATTTCCCATTCTACAATGTTAAATTTCTGGAAATGGAAAGCTTAAAGTCCAATTGGAAAAATAAATGTACTTTGCAAATGTGATTAATGTTCAAACCAGTGGCCTTCAGCATCAATACATCGTACCAAAGTGTTCAATGAGATTTCTGCACACACTGCCTGAATCGCATTCCAAAATGTGTCCAGGTTACATGGTTTGTGTTTGTACACCTCATATTTTACTGTGCCCTGTAAGAAGAAATCCAGTGGCGTGAGGTCTGGAGAGCATGCAGGAAACTCGATTGGTCCCCTGCGTCCTATCCACTGGCCTGGCACATTGTGATTATGCTCTTATGTCCCTATGATAGTGCGGCGGGGCGCCATCTTGTTGGAAATAAAACTCATCATTACTGTATAATGCACAAATGGCAGGGAATATGGAGTCAGCAAGCATTGTTAGGTATCTTTCTCCAGTAACATTACCTTCAAAGCAGAAAAGCCCAATGAGTCCCCTTGCCGGCAAACCACAACACACATTTACACCAGGCAAATCCACAGCCTTTTAAACTGTAATGTGTGTATTATCTTCAGCCCAGTACACACAATTGTGCCTATTGACAGTTCCGTTGAGTTTGAATTGGGCTTCATCCGACCAAATTATGCTACCCACAAATCCCAGTTCATGTCTCACCATATTGTGAACCCATTCACAAAATTCTAACCTTCGATCTGGATCGTCGTCACTTAGCTGTTGCACCAGCCTTGGAATGTACACACGGAACTTACCTTTCTTCAGAATGTGTAGCACACTACTAGCACTTACATTACTCTCACGTGCCGCTTGCCTTTTTGAGGCGAACGCTGAAACAGTTCCAAGACCACAGTACGAGTTCGCCCTGATCGACCTTTATGCACATCACACACTGTTCCATGAATTTCGAATTTGTCTTGTAGATGTGTAATTGTTAACCTTGAAGGTGGTTCTGTACCATACTCAATTCCCCACTGTCTTCGAACCGCAGCTACATTCTCAAACTTTCAGTACCACTTAATTATTTGCTTCCGTGCTTTAAAGCTCAAACGCACGTCCACCATGTTGCAGTCACTTCCTTGCCACTGCTGCCACCTGTTGAAGAAGCATAACATTACTTTATCACAGATATTTAACCTTGTAGAACCAGAAATAAATTGTCTATGACAGTTCAAAGTGTGTATACATTTTTTTGACGCACCCTGTATTTAATAATTAAAAAATAGAAGAATAAAACTTCAAAATCTTATAAACGTTCAGCATGCAGCCATATTTACAAATTAATTTTCAATATAGATGCAAAAGGACTTGTTCTGTAGCAATACGATTTATAGAGTGAATGATCCATGTAACATTTATAAAGAAAAGAAGCAGGTTGTCCATCATATGCTGGACATCGGGTGGAGAGCTGCGTAGTGCAAATGGCGTAAGTTTGAAACCATGTGGCTGACTGGACAAACCATGATTAAAAAGCAAAATAACTGAGGGTCCCATGATCACAGTTAAAAATCAGTCGTGATTAAGCTGTCCCTGCACTGCAGCAAAGTTAAACGCCAGTTATCAAAAGGCATTCAGCTAATTGGGAATTTGACAGCATTTAACTCTGGATGTTATAAAGGAAAGTGCCCATTATACACACAGAGATAATGATAATCGCTGTCTGTTTATGGCAAGGAGGTTAAACTATTGTAACCTCCTTGGCATGTGGTAGTTACGCACATGCTTTTTAGATTGGTTTCAGAAGGTGCCTCTTGTGCCTTTACTATGGAGACCATAGAGTGCAAGAAAAGGAGGCAGAATTTGTCTAAATTTGAACTTGAGAGCCTTCTGATGCCAACTGGCTGTAATGCAACAATATTCGAACTTCAAAAAATCAGACAGTGTACTCTTAGGCAGAAATCTGATGCCTCGTCAAATATAATGACGAAGTTTGATTCCACTCCAGGTAGGATTAAATTTTATTTTATTTTTCATTGCACTTGGATCAGTATAACAGTAACAATTCAAGATTCATAGATTACAAAAATGGGTTACATTTTACTTAAAATATTGGCAGCATTTTCATGTGTGCTCATATTGGCAACTAACACATTAATTATTTATTTTGTGGACAACACAAAAGACTGTTCCCTACATTCTATGTGGTTAGGTTTTACAAAGAATATTGACATCAATTCCAAGCATTCAACAGTTGTTTTCATCATGAGCACACCAAGCAAATGCCGCCAACACTATAAGCAAATTTTTACCGAAAAATAATACTAGCAACTACCAAACGTATTCAGTTCAGGTCTAACAAAAAGAACACCTGAAAGACTATAAATGAGTTAAGAAAACGTGAAAGAAAGTATGTAAGACAGACAGAGGGAAGGCAGTAAAAAAAAATCCACACAAGGCAAAGCTGCTTGAAATAGTTGGGTCGCCCTTGAAGTCCCTTAACAACCGATTTATTTTGGATCCACAAGACAGTGCGATAATGGATCCAAATGTAGATGTGACTGGAGACTCAGCAGTTGGTGGTGACAACAGTACTCCCAATCACAGTACTGTAATTAATTCTGAAGCAGCAGAAAACGTCACTGCAGCTGAAATTATTATGGATAATCCTTAAGCTTCCCAAGTTTCAACAAGTGCAGCCACATTATCCACTTGGAATCAGCGAAGAATACCCTCAAGAACCTAAGGCAACTTTATCATCTTTATTGGGCAGTGTGTTGCAGAAGAGGGCTGAAACACTTCAGGAACAGCTGGAAATGATGAGAGCGGAGTATCTTAAGGAAAAAAGGATTGAAAATTTAACAATTTTGGTACTGAAAGATAAAGTAAAATACTGGAAGCGGAAAAATGCAAATGTGTAATTTTTAAAATTTTATCTCTTCACTATCTTTCTCATTTTTAATTTAATAATTGAGTTGTACTCTATATCCCATGTCATTACTAATAAAATTAGTGCTTCTGATAATTTTACATTTGCTTTCAGTGTGTGCTTCAATATTTTGTTACTTGTGCAAGATAATAATGCGGTATAAAACAATTACATGTTTTTCATTTATTAAGTAACAATTACCTCAGTGAAAAATGTTCATTAATTATAAAGCGACAGACTGCTCATCGTTCAAGGTGTCATCACTGTATATTTGTTGACCAAGAAGCACTGGCTCGTTATCGTCGATGTTGGGACCTCTCTCACTACGTAACAGCCTCAGCAGCAGCAGCGCAATTTCCAGAACTTGGTCGTGTTCCTTCCTATATTGTACAAGACAGCTGTAAGCACTATAATTGCCATTGTTTTTAGTGGAATACACCTCATTCCCTGTGGATAAAATGGAGAATCTCCCCTTACACAAACAATACTATTCCTCCACATTGTTCCTTGTTCTGACATGAGACCTGTTGTATTGGTGTTCTGTTTCGCTTTGTAGATTTCAAACTGGAGTCAATACACACATAGCCACTATCTCCTTGTAAGTGACCTGTTGGTATTTCCCCATTCTGAAACTAGGCTCGCAGAGTGCAGCTGAGAAATATTGTACTTTTGTACACACAGCCAGGCTGTTGAGCCACAGTGTCTCAAATTATTAAATTTTAGTCACTGACAGTTTGTCAGTTACTTGAAAAATATGATATTCCGTTGCAGAAAAGTTCCGCTTTATACCCCCAAGGACACTGAATCCTTTATTGAGTATATTTCACTGCACCACTGACTCCAAGAAATCCAGCCAGTATGCTGAAACCATCCATCACAGAGTGTAATTCTGCTTGAGAAGGAAACTTTATGTATTGAGGAGATATTGCCATTATGGTGCACAGTACAACACTGATAAATTTTTGTACTATTGTACTATGTGGATTAGCACAATCACCAATTACTCTATTAAAAGCACCAGTTGCATAATTATGCCCTTAATGCCATTAAAGTCTGTTCCTAGATGAGACAGTGTTATTTCGATAGGAAACAAATTCTAATGTATTGTAGATTTGGCCTAATAATCACCACACTGATCTTTTGAAAGACGAAATCTCTCTTCAAATTTTTTGTCCCTGTAATGTTCGACAGGATTTCCCCTTTCCACAAGTACACAGATATGGCGACGATTTAATGGACAAGATACAACATTTTTCGTCCTAAATGCCATCGAAAACAACAGATCGTACACTAGTCAACTGTAACCTACAATGTATCACATTATTTTTTCTTTCTTCGTTCTTTTCCTGTTATACATGATATATACAAAGACAAAGGTAAATTAACGAGTTGCTTTGTGGCAGAGATAATTTTTCGATACAAAAAAAGAGAAGAGACACGCTCTTCAATTCATTAATTTCTGTACCTTCACTTGTTTGTTCGTATAAGTGATAGCGGTCAGACGTATGCCGAGATCCACTGTACCTGTATTGTTTAAAAACGCGTAGTTAAAGCGCACATTAAAAGTGTTGGATAAAGTCATTGAGAAAGTAAAGTTTTATCCATATATTAACATCGACCACACCTATCTGTTCATCATTTTCCCCGCGCCGATAATCCTGCATCAAGAGTTTCAGAGCAGACAAGAGGAATTTGTGCGAGCAGCGAAGGAGCAATCCTGCATCGGCATTGTTGTAATTAGGACTACGCACAGTGCTATTAATGTGAAGAAGTACATAACTTAAATGATGAATATTGATCTCAAATGTATTGACATTGAAGGTCAGTTGATATTAGTACCAGTTAAAGTTCACACAGGATATGTGTACCTTCCAATTTCTTTCAATTATGCTTTAGAATTAATTTCTTAAATTATTGAAGCAGCAATTAGTAAGCAGTTTCCATTATTTATCCACAGACCTATTCTGCCATTATTCAGTGCTACCATGACAGGATGGCGCCGAACGAAATATGAACAGACCTTTCAAATATTGAAAAATTTTTTTGAGATAAATGTTTCATTTTATTGTTACAAGAAGCTAATGGAACTTTTGTTGTATTTGTTACATTTCCATGAGAAGGAGAAAAACATTGAAGGAGTAAATTAAAAGTAAATTCCGCCTACAAACGAGATGAGCCGGGAATGCTGATTTCAGCGGTAAAGTTAGGAAGCTGCTATGTTGTATGGTTATGTGCCCGCAATTGGTGCCAGTTTCTCTGGCAGTAATGTCCCTTACTGAAAGTGCATTTCTATAGAAAAGGCGAAAATTTGTATAACCTTCCAATTAAAATCCGTTACGGAAAGTGCATTTCGAAAGAAAAGACGAAAATTTGTATAAAGTCATCATTGAAGTGCAAGATAAATCATCAAATTCTATAAGACTGTGTCAGAAAATGATCAGGTTTATTAGTGAATATGCAGCGAAATCTAATTTAATTGAAAAGTACTGATACAGCCAAAATTTCATTTTTGAAAAATTTTGTTCATAAATTTGTTAAAAACTATTCACAATGGAGTCAAGGGAAATGGCCACACTGAAAATTCATTACAAAGTGCAATATGGGATCATGTCGGAAATCCGAGCTTGGCAACAGTTGAAGGTAACATGACAACTGGCCGTTCGCAACCAAAACAACGAGGTCAGCGTCCCACTATCAAAAAATGATGGCACTGGTAATATAACTAATCGTGATGTCACTATTATGACGCCCAATGAGACAAGTTTTAAGTTCTCAGTGGGAAAATTTTTCCAAACACTGAAACTGAAACGCGCGACAACGAAAATTCCTTTGATTATTTGCTCACGACGTCGCGAACAAAGAATAGGAAACAGTTCGTAAGAGCAAAGTAAATACTGGTGAGGCACACAACTTGACACAACTCGTGCAACTAATAACACAACAGTTTACTCAGCAGTTTACAAAACATTATAAAGGGCAACACTTTACACAGCAGTTCACAAAACACCAGGAAAATATAGTTCAACAGCTTACACACCAAAATCAGATGTTTAACGATTTCAAGAATAGCATTAGTCAACAGTTCAGTGAGATGAGCAAAACTACATGTACTGAATTATCTGACATACTCTTCTTCCAATAACTAGTCCAACATCAACAAACAATACTATAACGATACTTGTGTCTGCATTATGATAGATATAAGAATCACAGTGTTAACAAACCTTAGAGTCATCAAATATTTGGAGCTTGTTTTAGACTACACAAACTCGTGTTCAGCTTACAAACTCTATTTGTATCATAGAAGCTCGATAATGTAGGTTCAGACTCACTTTTTAATAGCTAGCACACTTTTTTATAAAATTAAAAAATCTTCGATTCTTTTATCTTATAAAAAGTTAAGCTCTCCTTTAAAAAATTGACCTGAACCAATATCTTCTATCTACTATCCCATTTTTTTCCTTTCTGGCTCAATTTTTTTCATATAAAAATTAAAAAATTTCAATTTTACTATAAAATTGGTATAAATTTAATAGAAAAAAAGAAAGATAAACCCAGGCAAGTAATTATAGTAAATTTGCATAATTACAGTTGTTCACATTTCCCTAAAATTTTGTTATATAATATGTAGAAAATTAAGCAAAAAATGAGCAGTATGTTTTTTCCCTCTTACATTCCTTTTTTCAGAAAAAATAAAGTTTGAAGAAAAAAGGTAATTGGAGGTAATTAAAACAGCAAAAAAATTCGCATTTACCTAAAATTATATCAAAGGTAAAAAAAGCACTTTACATTATAGTGCTATATTATTACCATTAATATTTTAGATTTTATTAATTTTGGTGTATCAAGTGCTGTGAGGGTATGTATCCACTACGACATTATCGTGAATTTAAAGAAACATTGAAAAAATTTTAAGAATAGCTAAAAATTTCACACTAGAAATTCTATGTCACGAAATTCTTTATCTTTATTTTTAAGTTTCTTCATTCCCTTGTTTCTCAATTTAATATTATCACAAAAAGTTGAAAATCTGAACCACTAATTATTTTCAAATAATTTTCTGGTAAAAGAATTTTAAATTCATAATTCCCAAACATATTTTGTCTCCTTTTTCTAGCATTCAAATATTTGCAACCAACAATGTTGTGTAAAACATTTATTTGTAGCTCACAATTTTTTTAAAACAACTTATCATTCCTAGCATTGTTGACTTCCTTGAGTAGAGCCTTCATTGGTAAGGATAGAATTTTGTAAAAACATTTTTTATTTTTATGCTTATGACAGTAATACATAATGTCCGTATGATGGTGTATTTGTCCTGATTTCCAAAATAAATCTTTCATCATTATGTTGGGTGTTTGGTGCCTTTTTATTTATTCAAATATCATGCTTAATGGTTTGCATTAAATTCATAGTTCTGTATTGTTCCTTATTGTTAAATAATCTTCATAATCTCATAAGCTTACTTTATGTTTAACAGTACTTTTCTTGACAATTTTCGAGTTTTTCTCTATTTTGTCATCACTTTATAAACATACTTTTTGTTCTCAAACCACAAAATTCTTCCATTATTTTCCATTACATTCATTTTTCATTTTTCCTAAAACTCTCTTGTTTACTCGGGGAATATTGTATATATTATCTGTTGGATAGTCACTACTGTCAAATTTATAAATCATCGATTTCGTGTCAATATAGAAACCTTTAGTCTGTACGTTGTATATGTAACTATCTGTATCTGGATTACACAACTCAATTTTATTATTTTCATAACTCTGTATTGAAAATCATACATTAGTTGTTTCGATAAATCAAGCGTATTCATTGCAGTATAAACTGGCTTACTAAACATAAGTTTTGTTTTATTCATAGAAGATTTTCATTAAATATTGTTCACCTTTAAATTTTGACTTTCCCGCAAGTTTATCACATTTTGCTCCATCTGAAACTAAACTTATATCTACACCGTTTCTTATATTTTCCATTGATCTTCCAAATACTGAATTATTCATCAGTTTGTAGAAATCTTTTTCAAAATCATTCTTTGCCTTAGTTCTCATTTCTGAATTTTAGTCTACATATTTCTTTAAGCAATTGGATTATTTAAATTTTGAAACTTTGTGTATTTTTTTAATCTTCATTCTTAAACACAGATACTGTTTAAGATTTCTATAGTGAACTGCAAAATTATGTTTATCTTCAAAAGTAGTCAATAACTTGCTTTCTTTACTGCCAGGCATTGAAAAATCTTATGTAAATTATGTAATTTTTTGAATATTCTGGATGTAATATAAATGTGTGTCTAACTGATGATGCATGAAATATTTCACTTATTTTTGTAAACATAAATGAATTTGGATTATTTCATTCAAACCATCCATATGGAAAATATCTTCTCATATCCCAACCATATTAATTATTTGCATGTAAATATGCTAAATAATCCGATATCTTTTTACAACATAATCTTGGATATATTTCTTATTTGCTTTCATATATCTTTTACAACATTGGGATGTACCACCTTTCATTCCCTATTCAATCACTAAAACATTTGCAATTATGTAATGATCCAAGTGGTTGTTCATACAGTTTTTGGCATGCCATCTAAAGGGAAACTATGTGTATTAAAATAACAAGATCGATCTAAATCATAAGCTTTTATAAAAGGTTTTCTAAAATTTTGAAATACATCTGCCAGTAACAAAACATCAATCTTATGATATAAATCATGACATTCACCAAGATTTTGATATTAAATTTTTGCCAAACTAATTGTGCATGTTTATAATCTTCATCAATTATTTGGCAGTCATTTAGTTTATTGTAAATATCTTGTCTTGGTGGAAGATGTGTTTCTTCAACTTCTTCCAACTGTCCTTGCAATCATGGGAATAGACACACTTCATGACTAGTAGATTTACCAGAGATTCTGGAAAAAAACTTTTTAATGTTTTTCATCTGGCCCTTTTTCAAACTTGATGGAAGTTTATCAAGACTTGAAACCATAAATCTAAATGTGTCAGTAAACCTATCTTTAAATTTTCAATCTTATCTCCAAAACTAATATATCTGTCTTCATTATTTGGTATTAAAGCTATATCCTTTCTATCATCACCAAGTTCTTTTACTAACAAATGAGAATCATATCCAGACAAATTATGTAGACAAACAACCACAAAATTTGGGTGTTTAGTTTTAAATTGCAATGAATACATAGTGGATTTATGTATTTTCGAGTCAAATTATCAAAGTGGCGAACATTTTTGTTTTGTTTGTGTACAGTTACATCTACATAACGAACAAAATTTTCATTTTGCATCACTTGTTTGTTCATCAGCTGTTAATGGCTTAATTTCTTCAAATTCACAATAAATTCTTACAATTTCTTCAAACTCTTCTTTCATACATTCGATAAATTTTTATAAGAATTTGGCCCGTGATAAACAACAGGCTCTTTGTAGCATCTATTTATATATTTAATATAATGTTCACATTAACACAGGTGAGATTTTAAATAGAATTATTACTGAGTATTATATAGGAAATAAAAGAGACTATTGAAAGTGTGCTTGAATTTAGTGATCAGACTACCGAGGTGAATGAAAAATTAGTTGTTAACGATGTTTCAAAATGTATTCCATTTGAATTAATCAATATAAATTTTTATCTAACTACTGGAATGTTTGTGAAACATACTGATTGTTCTCATCATGAAACTAATATTATTACTTCATTCAAGCCTATGCTGAAGTTGGTGGACGAATAAGTCATGATCAACTTTATCCCATATATTCCTATTTTTGATACTACACAGGACTTAGAAATAGCTGTAACTAATGAAAATGATAATTTAATTGACTGCAGTGGAGCTTGTGTGACAGTTGTTTTAGAAACTTTTAATAGATTTTTTTCCCTATTCACTGAACAAGACTGAGGGCCATCAGTTGTTCTCATTCCCTGTGAATGAAAAATCAAAGAGTAATCTAAATTCCTAACAAGGATATAGAAATTATCATGTTGTTGTTGTTGTGGTATTCAGTCCTGAGACTGGTCTGATGCAGATCTCCATTCAACTCTATCCTGTGCAAGCTTCTTCATCTCCCAGTCCTTACTGCAACCTACATCCTTATGAATGTGCTTAATGTATTCATCTCTTGTTCTCCCTATACGATTTTTACCCTCCACCCTGCCCTCCAATACTAAATTTGTGATCCCTTGATGCCTTAGAACATGCCCTACCAACTGGTCGCCTCTTCTTGTCAAGTTGTGCCACGAACTGCTATTCTCCTGAATTCTATTCAATACCTCCTCATTAGTTACGTCATCTACCCATCTAATCTTCAGCATTTGTCTGTAGCACCACATTTCGAAAGCTTCTATTCTCTTCCTGTCAAAACTATTTATTGTCCATGTTTCACTTCCATACATGGCTACACTCCATGTAAATACTTTCAGAAACGACTTCCTGACACTTAAATCTATACTCAATGTTAACAAATTTCTCTTCTTCAGAAACACTTTCCCTGCCATTGCCAGTCTACGTTTTATGTCCTCTCTACTTCAATCATCATCAGTTATTTTGCTCCCGAAATAGCAAAACTCTTTTACTACTTTAAGTGTCTCATTTCCTAATCTAATTCCCTCAGCATCACCCGACTTAATTCGACTACATTCCATGATCCTCGTTTTGCTTTTGTTGATGTTCATGTTATATCCTCCTTTTCAAGACACTGTCCATTCTGTTCAACTGCTCTTCCAAGTCCTTTGGTGTCTCTGACAGAATTACAATGACATCGAGGGCGAACCTCAAAGTTTTTATTTTTTTCTCCATGGATTTTAATACCTACTCCAAATTTTTCTTTTATTTCCTTTACTGCTTGCCCTACATACAGATTGAATAACATTGGGGAGAGGCTACAACCCTGTCTCACTCCCTTCCCAACCACTGATTCCCTTTCACGCTCCTCGACTCTTATAACTGCCATCTGGTTTCTGTACAAATTGTAAATAACCTTTCGCTCCCTGTATTTTATTCCTGCCACCTTTAGAATTTGAAAGAGAGTATTCCAGTCAACATTGTCAAAATCTTTCTCTAAGTCTACAAATGCTAGGAACGAAAGTTTGCCTTTCCTTAATCTTTCTTCTAAGATAAGGCGTAAGGCCAGTATTGCCTCACGTGTTCCAACATTTCTACGGAATCCAAACTGATCTTCCCTGAGGTCGCCTTCTACCAGTTTTTCCAATCCAAATTATCATAAAGGTGGGAAATGGATGGATTCATCCTAATCATGCTGTGTTGTACATGAGCTTCAGTGTTGTTGGAACTGATGGTACAGATTATTCAATGCATTTTGAAAAAAATTTAATAAAAATTAATTGATAATTATGTGGCAAAGCGATTTGATTTTACAACAATGAAGGCAGGAAATAATGTTATCTCTAGAATGGAGCATTCCTTTATTTCATCCTCAGTTTTGTTGTATTGGAATTCATCTCTTAATGACATAATAAACATGGAAGGACACATCCTCAATAATGATAAAGTAAAGAGTAAGAAAAATAAAGTGCTTTATGCACTGAATATGGTTGGTGGTTTGTTGAAGGACTATAAATAAATTTTATGGGAAGGGATTCCTGCTGTAATTTTTACTGGGAGTTCCAATGCTGGAGATGCTCTTGTTAGTTTCTCTGACTACAACAATGCTGGAGTTTACAAAATGATGCAGTTCCAGGTGAAGGAAAAATTATAGTAGAATCTGTTTAAATTCATGTATGTTGTTAAATATGAGGCGAATTATAAGTCTGAAAAACGAGAAAATGTACTGAAAAATCGTAAAATTCCAATTGCTTCCTACAGACTGCAAACTGTAGAAGTTTCTGGATTAGATAACAAGAAAAATTTCAAACTAGACCTAATAAATTAGCATTAGAATTTAATATACTTATTTTATTTTGTTGCGAATCAGACTACTGTTACAACTTAAAAGGCAACAATAGAATTTGTGGGTATATCTAATGATAAGATACCAAAAGACACACATCTCTATATAGTCATGCACAGTAAGAAAAATTCGAGATTGGGTTCTCAACACAGAATATGTACTGAAAATTTTTAGTTAATAGATGATATCCGATTTTATTCATTATATTTTTTTGGTTAGACATTTATTATTTTGTTAGGATTTTGTATTTTTAAAGTCAATTGATAATTAGCTGAGAAATAACGAACACAGATTTTACCATGGAATTGTTATACAACCCAATTTATTTACGTGTGTTGCTGGTACAGGTTTTTACAGGGACGAGGGTCCTATCCAAAAGTGCAATCAGAATTCATTTATTTGCAAAAATAAAGGAGTTACTACAAAACAAATTTCACACACTTTAAATTTTGCGCCTCTGAAAGAGTCTGAGATATATTGGTGCGAAAGTCTGTCAACAGATTGCATTGAGATAATCATCGTTTAACTTATTAGAGGAATGTATCTCATTTTAAATAGAAATTATTCTTTGTTTAATATTAATGTGAGTATTGACATTACATGTTGTTCATATTTATTCTCTTCAAATAAAATAAAATAACGTGAAAAAATAATTTATTAGCACCCAAAATAAACTGTTGAAAATGACTTAATTTAAATCAAGTTTGTCACTCAAAATTCCAGCTTTATACACAAATTTCAAGACTCTTTTTTTCAGAAAAATTCTACTGCATATGTTGACGCAGGGACTGCGCATTACTGAAGGTCAGTACAATGTAATGCGTAGAGAGTGCTGCCGTTTAGCTAAAACTAACAACACCCTCAACTACATAACTAATAGCAGCTCAAATATTTGGAGCGCTTCTGTCAATTCAGATGTCAGTCTTCGTGTACAACCCTGTACTTAGTGTCAGAGGAGGCTAAAACAAATACAATGCTATTAAAGGAAAAATTTTAGGTAACTGTGAATAAATTTACTAACTATAATTATTTATCTCTGATTAACTTTTTATTTTCTCTTAATTTTATACTAATTTTATAATATAATTTATAATTCTTATAACGTTTTATGAGCCAGAACTGAGAAATGGGATAGTGGATAGAAATACTTCCAATCCATATGTGGCTTACAGCAAACCATTAGATAGAAAATGTAAGTTAAGGCTACCTTTTTAAATGGTAGTTTAACTCGTTTTTATGCAACACCCAAAAACAGGTTAAAGATTTTAGATTTTTTAGAAGTTCTAGAAAACTCCAAATTTTCAATTTTATTAGGGATTTGTATTCAACAGACATTGCCCTATATCAGTTTTTGTCTTTCACGGTATTTGAAGTACAAATGTCCTCAACTTCGCCTATAATGCCAAATTCGCATTATTGCATTGTACAGGATCTGTCTTGCAGTCTGTAAATCTGACAGGCTACCTAAGGTTTTGTTGGTGGTGTGATTCAATTTTGTGTTACACAGTCAGATGACACCCTGTAATCTTCAGAGACATCACAGATATCTGGTTCTTTTTCTTGCGAAAGTCGTTCTACAGTTGCTTCTTCTTTACTTTCTATTATTTTGTCAAAAGTAACATTATCAGAGGTTGGTTGGTTGGGTGGTTGGTTTGGGGAAGGAGACCAGACAGCGTGGTCATCGGTCTCATCGGATTAGGGAAGGATGGGGAAGGAAGTCGGCCATGCCCTTTCAGAGGGACCATCCCGGCATTTGCCTGGAGTGATTTAGGGAAATCACGGAAAACCTAAATCAGGATGGCTGGACGCGGGATTGAACCGTCGTCCTTCCGAATGCGAGTCCAGTGTGCTACCACTGCGCCACCTCGCTCGGTTTATCAGAGGTAGCACTGTCCTTTTCATCATCTAAATAGATTCTGTAGCAGGGCAAACCCAAATCATACCCGACAAAGGTTCCTTTCTTTGATTTATTTTCAGAACATAGCAGGCACATCCAAAATTTCTCCACTTAATAAAGCCTATTTCCGTCCATGCACAATTCAGTGTGACTTTTTCATTTTATTGAGCTTCTTACAGTTTGATTTGGGATAAAGACTGCATAATTCATCGCTTCAACCCACATATTCTCAATCAGGTTCCATTCATGTATTGCTGAGCATGCTGACAGAACAACTGTGTGCATTTCTCTTTCAATTTTTCCATTTTGGTGAAGTGTGTACGCATTAATCTTTGTGTAAAAAACTCCACGTTCATCTAGACGGTCTTTAGAGAGAGCATTCTTGATTTCTTTCCCTTAGTCTAACTTTAAACATTTAGTTTCTTCCCAAACTGATTTTCTACTACTTTAACTAAAATTTCTAATTTGAAAACAGCTTCATCTTTCATCTTCAGAAAGCAAACAGTTCAGAAATGAGTGGAAATCATCTTTAAACAAAAACAAAAAAAGATTTTGCTGCTCCTAGTGACATAAGACTGATTTCACACAAGTCAACATGAATTACATCTGGAGTATTTTAAAGAAACTTTCCGTTCATCGGATGAGATTTGTATACTTTAAGAACAACCAATATATACATATTATATCTAGTTATCAATCTCATTCCTTTTTAATATGCCTTGGATGTAATCAACATTATGATGAGCTAGCTTTTGAAGCCACGTTCTAACTGAGATTACCGTCATACATTTGTTGGATTCTTTTGTATGATGCATCATTTTGCACAGCTGTTGTTCATATCTGCCTATTGCTACAGTTTCCACACTGTCAGCAGTATTGAAAAATGAGATATCCTCATTTGGAGTCTGAACATCGCCTTTATCTAAGACTTGAGTAACAGAAAATAAATTAAAGTTTATATTTGGTATATGTAACATGTTCTCCAGAACTATGTCGTACTGTTGTGTTCGATCAAAAGCCTCTAATTCGACATCGTCCACTCCAGTTGCTTCTAATTCATTAGCATTACCTAGCAACGCTTTTTGTGTACACTGATTTTATTTTACATAATTTGTTGACCTTCCCCTTCTAAATGTAATGTACTGCATGGTGCCACAATTTTGGTTCTAAATGTTTTCTCAATCAGACTGCAAATTTGTGTCACTTTTATTGGGAATAGATAATCCAACAGTACCCATTGCCTTACTGTTGAAAGCTTTTGATTCTTTTCTTTCAGGTTTTTCACTTATCGCATTTCTGTCTAATTCTGCATTTGGATATTCCCAAGCAAACTAGCCCTGTCGTTTGCAGTTGTTACAGAAATAATTTTCTCTGCAACATGATAAATACACTTTGCATATGGGTTTTTCCTCCAGTCTTTCTTCACATGGCTGGTTTTTTGCATTTGAAACACTGAACTGTAGACTTTTCCTGCTGGCTTGTTTTGATGAAGTGCTTATTTTGTTTTGAGATGAAAGCAGTTTGGGACATGTTTGAGTGTTCTGCCTCATTTTAAATGAATCTATCTACTTCCAGATGTAAATGTTAAAATAATGTGTCGAGATTTTTGTCAGCTTCTGCTATGTCATTCCATATAGTACAGAAGTTGTGAAGCATCGGTAGTAATATTCCAAGAATTCGCGATATAATCCAGCTCTCTTTCACAGCTCTGTTGTCTACAGCTAAATCTTCTCTGTATTGTTGAGTCTACATACATATTTGAACAGATGGCTTACTAGTACCATATTTTTAAGTGAAGAAATTTCTCTGCAAGCCATCAATTGTTAAATCTGATTTCTTGCCATATAAGTGGATCGAGAGTATTTGTAACGTTGTATAGTATTATAAGAGCACCTGTAAAGAGTATTGTTACCATAATTGTACAAGTATATTGCAATTAATGTAATAATGATTGCCTTGTATATGCCAAATGAATAAATAAATAAATAAATTTCTAATATTTTAAGCACCTGATTAGCAGACTTGAAACTTGCTTTTTTCGAGTCATGTTGCTTCTGACATTCGAACCCATAAAAATTTGTGCCTCAAGATCTTTCTCAATCCAAGGCTTTACAAGTTGCTCAGTTTCGCCTCCTGCTAGTTTAATTTGCTGTCCAGCTGCTATTGAATTCAACTTCTTTGATTTTATTGAGAAACATGTACATTTCAAATATGATTGAAATTATGTAGCTGACAGTGGTCTGAAACACAACTGTAAGAATGGGAATAGCAGGTGAATGTGTATTTTATCTCGTTGCTTATGCACTTTGGCCTGTACTGAACTTTCCTGACTGCAAGAATGTAAGTTTAATTTAGCTGTGAGAATGTAAACTGTCAATAACTTTAAACCAAACCAAAACTGCATGAATTATTGCAACACAAAGACTGAATCTGATGCAACACTATTGATTTGAAATTGGCCCTGGTAATAACACAAAACTTGATCAATTTGAAAAAAAGGACATCTGCTTAGTGAGTGCTATCCTTGACATAATAATATTTCTTACCTTTATCTGTGCAATGATAATGCTCTTCACACTGCTCTCTGTTAGTACCCATACTTTAAATTGTATAGTTAGCAGGCAGCTACTGTGTAAGGCTGTTGCTTAGCATGCGTTTCAATTAAATCAAATATGACTGAGACAGTAACTTCTTGAGAAAAACAGTTAACTAAAAACGAGATGAATCTGAGAACTGGTATTGAGCTGGGGTAAGTAACAATATGGAACTAACTTTAAAACGCGTATTTTGACTCATTGCAAATTAATAATGATCACAATTAACACACTCAATAAACTGATTATACATTAACAATTAGCTTTACTAAATCATTGCATGTGAGTACTATACATTGTCTCAATCATCACTTATGAGTACACACATTGCATCAGTAACAAAACAACCCTCTTTACCTTAATTATTTCCAACTTCTTAGCAAACATCATAGTATCTTGCAAATAAACAAAATCATTACTGCTGATAGCGAGTAAGTATATATCCAGCACATATCAGATATGACATGTCTTTACACTTGAGAGTCCTCCATATATCCCTCGATCTAAAGTTACTCTAACAGATTACCCATAACACCTCTAATCAGCAATTGCTACTGAGCAGCTACGCTACTGCACAAACGATACTATATTTGACCATCTCTGGTCAATATAATATTTTCCTACAAAACTGGAATTAATTTACTTTATACATATATACCTTTCAGTTGCTAAGTCTAGTTTAAAACACCCAGAGACATAACTGGCATTTCCATGATGATCCTCTGACAACACTTTCAATTGTGACTTAATAGAATTCACTGATTACAGACAAATTTGCTGTTGGTGAACGTTTACTTGTTTTTTTGCATGGAAGACCAACTGATGATTATTGCAAAGGTCATAACAATCGTTTACAAGTTTTGTGCAAAGAGAGTGTATGCATTTTATATACAAATAAGTGATACAAATATCAGTGTATTTAGTAAGACAACAGAATTACAATTTTACATGCAGAGAGCAGATACATTGTACACATGCATAAATAATATATACATGGTACAAATATCAGTGTACTAAGTAAGACAACAGAATTGGTTGCCAAATTATAATTATTACAGATCTTCAGGTTTTACGTAACAGAATATACGAAGATTTCAGTTTAGTTTAATATTAATATTCATTCAAACAGTTTAAGCACTAATCTTTTTGAATAAGCCCCCTTTCTGACACCTTACCGAGTTCTGCATTTTGTTATACAATATCTGGTCATTAGTACATGGACTATGGTCTATTGTTTTCAGTTTAGTTTGTTCATCTATAGTAGCAGTCTTTTTTGCTTGTACTATAGATATGAATATCAGAGCTCTTAGTTGAATTGTTTTAATGTTTGACGAAAAAATATAATTAATTTGTCACAATACAGTGAGTAGAATATGAGCTATTTATGAAGGACAAAGATTTCCCTGCATGAGTCTCTGTGCCCTATTCCATGGAGAATACTAACTTCTCTTTTCTGCAGGGTTAATATTGTGTTCATATACACTGATCAGCAAAACATTATGACCACATACCTGCTATTGATTTAAACCCGCTCTGATTTAAACCCACACAGGCGATAGCAGCATTACTTGGCGAGGAATGCCAGCTGGTCAGACACTTGCACAGTGCAGGCAGTATCAGTGAGTGTGCTGTACATGTATAGAATGGGGAAGGCACACAATCTATCTGAGTTTGACTGAGGGCAGATTGGAATGGTTGGGAAGCTCGACATGATCATTTCGAAAATTGCACGACTTGCATGTGTTTGAGGAGTGCTGTGGTGAGTGTCTTCAACACATGGCGAAACCAAGGTGAAACCACATCCAGATATCTCGGGGTCAAGAGGCCACCATCCATACAGATGTTGGACACTTTAGGCTAGGCAGACTGGCAAAACAGGACAGGCAGAGAACTGTGGTGGAATTAACATCAGACTTTAATGCTGGGCAAAGTACAAGTGTGTATGAACACACAGTGCACTTAACACTCGTAACAATGGGCCTTCGTAGCTGACGACCCATACATGTGTCGATGTTAACACTATGACATTGGCAACTAGGTCTGAGATGGTTACATGACCATTGGTACTGGACGTCGGCGCATTGGTGGAGTGTTGTATGATGCGATGAATCCCAATACCTTCTTTATCATGCTGATGAGAGAGTGCGAATCCGTCGTATTCCAGGGGAACAGAACTGCTTGAGATGTGTACTGCAGGATGGAGACAAGCTGGTGGTGGCTCCATTATGGTCTGGGGAACATTCACGTGGTCATCCATGGGACCAGGGAGCTTGTGCAGGGCACCATACGGGCCAAAGAGTATCGTACACTCGTTGCAAACCACCAGGCAAGGCGGCGCAGTGCTTAGCACACTGGACTCCCATTCAGAAGTATGATGGTTCAAACTCGCGCCTGGCCATCCTGATTTAGGTCTTCTGTCATTTCCCTAAATCGTTTCAGGCAAATAGTAGGATGGTTCCCGGCATACCTGACTTACATCCCCATCCTTCCCTAATCCAATGGGACTGCTGATCTCACTGTTTGTTCCCCTCCCACAAACCAACTGGTCAACCAATCGCTGCAGACCACATATGTCCCCTCATGACAATCATGTTTCCTGACGACAGCGGCATTTTTCAACAAGATAATGGACCTTGTCACAAGGCCAAGAGTTCGATGGAGTGGTTCGAGAAAATCAGTGGCGAGTTCCCTCAACTCACCAGATCTGAATCCGATCGAACACATTTGGGACGTGATTGAATGTGTTGTCAGAGTTCACTCCTAACCCTCCCCAGAATTTACTTGAATTAGATGACTTACAAGTGTGCAGCTGTGGTGCCAACTCCCTCCAGCAACCTAGCAAGGCCTCATTGCTTCTGTGCCATGACGCAACGCTGCTGTTATCCATGCCAAAGTTGGATATACCAGCTATTATGTTGGTGGACATAATGTTCTGGCTAGTCAGTATACGTCAGCAACACAGCCCTATATCTCTATCTCATAAGCTTAAAGTACTTAACGCCTTTTCTGGCTATACTTTGTCTGACAATTAAAAAAAGGTTTTGTGACTTTCGTTTGCTGACAGTAACTTGTTGGCTGTCTCTACTCGGGACTATTTGCTGATACACAATGTGTCAATAACCTGTTAGTGTCCTCCTTCATAAGAACTGACGAATAGTTATGTGTTCACTTTTAACCTCCCCTCATAAGAACTGACGAATAGTTATGTGTTCAATTTCAACCTCTTGATAAATTCTGGTTTCAGTGATAAGAACTATTTGGTGATATTTAAGGGAATAAACTTTGATACAACTTATTCACATACTACATGCTTACACAAGAAAAAAATGACTGCAAAGAGTAATTACCACAACACTATATAAAATACATGGAAAACACACACACACACACACACACACACACACACATATATATATATATATATATATATATATATATATATATATATATATATATATATAAAACAAAACTTGTTTTTGAATCAACAGTGTTCTGAAAGATTTGATGTAACACCCAAAATTCCTCTGCTGTACCAACCCTTTCATCTCAGAGCAGCACTTGTAACCTATGTCCTCATTATTTGCTAAATGTATTCCAGTCTTTGCCTTCCTCTACAGTTTTTACCCTCTACAGCTCCCTCTAGTTGCATAGACATTGTTCCCTAGTGTCATAACATATGTCTTATCATCCTGTCTTTTGTTCTTGTCAATGTTTTCAATATATTTCTTTCCTCAGCGATTCTGTGGAGAACTTCCTCATTTCTTGTCCCATCAGTCCACCTAATTTTAAGAATGAAGGCCCTCTTTGCAAGTGCTAGGTTGCTGTTTATGTCCTTGCTCTGCCCATCATGTGTTATTTTGCTGCCTACATAACAGAATTCTTAACTTCATCTATTTCAGGACCCCCCAATTCTGAAGTTAACTTTCTTGCTGTTCTCATATCTACTTATTCTCATTACTTCCAACTTTGTTCGATTTTCTGTCAGTTCATATTCTGTACTTATTTTACTGTGTCCGAGATGGCAGTGAGTGACCATAGTAAATAATGTTTAAAGCGCAAAAAAGCAATTAAAAGCATGGAAATATTTATAATGTGTGGATTGTGGAAATCGTTCCACAGTGATTGTGTAGGCCTAACTAACAGTGATAGTCATGCTGTGATGTGTTCAAAAAGACCAAATCAAGTTTAATTGTCAAACATGTGAGTAGTGTTTAGGCTTTCAACTTTTCGGAGAAAAAGGAACACAAGAACCTAAAAAACCAGAGAATTGTGTAAGTAATTGAGTCAGCTTATTAGCGTTAATACATAATCTAGTCAAGTTAACACATAAACTATCACACAGAAACTCAGCAATAAAGACTCTCCAGCATTGCGGGGCAGCGATCAGCATTTACAGAGTCACAGATGTTACACAGCCATAGACCCCATCCCCCACCCCAACTCAGGGTGGAGCACATGAGGAGAGGCTGCTGGGTGCAGCCCTCTGTCCAAAGTGATGTAGGCAGCTGTGTGACTGTGGATGCGATGGAAGACACATCGTAGACAGCAAGGTGTGTAGGGGACACAGGGAATGCCCAAAATGAACCATCAGTGGGGCAACTAACATGTTGCCGCTGGCAGCGTTAGCAGATAAGGAAGTATTCTCGGCAGAGTCTTTAATTGTTGGTGGCTCGGCGGCGGCGTTTGAAGAGGGAGACATATTGGCGGCGTTGCCTTGCATTGTTGCTTCCACAGGAGGCATTGTGAGGCCGGTGGTGGTGCAAGATGGGGCAGTGATGGTGAGTGTACTGTCTGCTGAAAAATGGTAGGTGAGTCCTACCATGTCGACTTCTGGTGGAACAGGAGTGGTCTGCACGAAACTGTGTGTGGCAGTGCTAGTACCTGGCCATCTTTCCATGTAGGTACTGGTAATCTTGGGAAACCATCGTCAGGCAGAATATCGTGGAGATTCACACACACTTGGAAATTGACTAATGGGTGCATAGGAGGCAGTGGGGCAGAAAGTGTCTGTTGTGACAGGTCCGCTAAAGTCCACACTAGTTTAAGCCTTTCCACCGACACTGTTGCTTTATTTTCAACACCTACAATATCAAAAGTGTTTGTATCATGTTTCATCACTCGATATGGTGCTGTAAATGGTGGTCGTAGGGCGGGTTTGACTGCATCTGGTCGTAGCATCACATGAGAACACGTGGCCAGGTCTTTATGAATAAAAAATTGGTTGTATCACGTGATAGGAGGGCAGTGACACATGGATGTTTTTTGTATATATGTGTGCACCCCTGTGACTATGTATGTTAAGTCCTGGTCTGTAGGGACCGCTTCATGTGCTACGAATTCAGCAGGTAGAGAGAGGGGCTTGCTGTTTAGTATTGCAGCAAGTGATGCATCGAAGTCGTCTTTATGTCCTATGCAAATGTCCAGGAGAACCAGTGGAAGGGACTCCACCCACGATTCTGAGTGTCAGATGAGAACAGCTTTCATCATTCAATGCAACCGTTCCAAGAGGCCGTTGGATTGTGGATGGTAGGCGGTTGTGTGGAACTGGTGGGATCTGCATAGGTTGCTAATAACTGAATAATTGCGATTCAAACTGCCGAGGCTGACCCGACATTAAGGAGGTCAGGCAGTCGAATCTGCTAATCAAACTGTTGATGGAAGTTTTTGCTAGTCTCTGCTGACATGTTGGAAATGGGCGTGGCCTTCATCCATCATGGCATATGATCTATCATTGACAGAATGTAGCGGTAATCATCCAATTCAGAGAATTTTATACTTATATGGATATGATGTCTGTTCTTTCAGACATGTCCGAAAGAATAGACACCATTGATGACCTGCAGCGGTCTAGAACGAAATTAGAATTATATTAATAACTTCAGCTGCTGACGGGCGTTGATATACATCAAGGGGGACAGGTGAAAATGTGTGCCCCTACTAGGACTCGAAACCAGGATCTCCTGCTTACATGGCATACGCTCTATCCATCCGAGCACCGAGGGCACAGAGACTACAGGGACTATCTCGCGTACACCTCCCTTGAGACTCACATTCTAGCCTTGTATGTCCACACACTACATTCGTAGTGTCCCACCCCAACACACTCATTACTCGTGGAAGACATTCTTACCAAGTTCCGTAAGAGTTCGGGGAATATGTGTCCATCTGCACAGAAGAAGAAGGTCATGACTGGTATTGCCAGAACTTTACACTTATATGAATATGGTGTCTGTTCTTTTGGACATGTCTGGCAATACCAGCCATGACCTTCTTCTTCTGTGCAGATGCACACATATTGTCCGAACTCATACGGGACTTGGTAAGAATGTCTCCTACGAGTAATGAGTGTGTTGGGGTGAGACACTATGAATGTAGTGTGTGGACATACAACGTGAGAATGTGGGTCATGCAGGAGGCGTGCTCGAGATAGTCCCTGTAGTCGCACTATCCTCTGTGCCCTCGGTTGCTCAGATGGATAGAGCGTCTGCCATGCAAGCAAGAGATCCAGGGTTCGTGTCCTGGTCGGAGCAGACATTTTCACCTGTCCCCGTTGATACATATTAACGACCGTCAACAGCTGAAGTTATTAATATAATTCTAATTTAATTAAGAGAAAGGCCCTTCAGTGTCATTGTAGAAGTGGTGGAACTGCCCCATTGGAATCGGGAATTTATCAAAGTTGGGCTGTGCGTGGCAGCCAGTTTTAGCATGCTGACATGGGATGCAAGTCCTGGTCCAGGGGACACAATCCTTTTTAATGTTAGGTCAGACAAACCGTTCCGTGATGAGGTGTACAGCAAGGCACATGACTGGATGTGCAAGGCTGTGGACAAGGTCAAAAATTGTCCTGCGATACGGCTCTGGGACGACTAGTCGGACATGTCCATTAAAAACATCACACCAAATTTATTTTGCCACGCCAGAACAGTTGGAGTCCGGAGTATGTTCTGTTAAACAAGTTGTGGTGATCGGCATCTATCGTTTGTGCATCTGCCATGCTATCAAAGTCCAACTGGGTAGAGATAGCTGCAATACAGGAAAGATAGTCTGCCACAATATTATCGTCATCTATGATGTGTAGCATGTCGATTGTGAACTGTGCTACGAAATCTAGGTGGCGCAATTTCCTGGGTGCAGAATACAACTGTCAAAGGGCGATGATCTGTAGATGTGGTAAGGGTTCTCGCCTCAACATCATCTTGAAAATGACGAAGTGTTTCATACATGGCTAGTAGTTCATGAGCTAACGTGGACCACTTTGTCTCTGTGTCGATATGTTTGCGTAAGGAAAACTTGAGCAGCTGAGTGATTCCACAGATCTCTTGCTGTAGAGATGCCCCGAACACGTGATCGCTAGTACCAGACTCAATAATAGTAGTGCGTCGCGCGATGGTAGGGCGAGAGTCTTGACGTGTAAGAGCTGTTCTTTTATTCTGTCGGTGGCTGCGTGTGTTTGGAGACTCCAAAAGGGGCATCGTTTACCAGATGTATACTTGTCATGCAATGCTTGGCTGAGCTCTTTCCACCTATCCAGTCGCCCCTCTTGCTTTTAACAGTGGGATTCCCATTGCACTGATAATGCTACTGCCCTTACTTTTAATTTCACCGAAGGTAGTTTTGAATTTACTGAGTCAGTCGTTCTGACAATTATTTCTTTTTCAACGTTTTCACATTTTTCATGTAGCCATTTCGCCTTAGCTTCTCTGCACTTCCTATTTATTTCGTTCCTAAGTGACTTGTATTCCTGAATATTTTTGTACTTCCTTCTTTTCTTGATAAACTGAAATATTTCTTATGTTACCCATGGTTTCTTCACAGATACCTTCCTTTTGATTACGTTTTTCTATCCAACTTTTGTGATTGCCTTTTCTGGACATGCCCATTCCTCTTCAACTGAACTGCCCACTGAGCTATTCATTATCACAACAGCTGTAGTCTCAGAGAAGTTCAAGCATATCTACATTCCTTGGTACTGCTGTAACCCAATTCTTTGTGCATTGATTCTTCCTGGCTAGTCTCTTAAACATCATTACTGAATTGTGACCAGAGTTTATTTCGGCTCCTCGATATGCCTTACAATCCATTATCAGATTTCGGAATCTCTGCCTGACAGTGATGTAATCCAGCTGGAACCTTCAGTTTATCTGTTTTTTTCCAGGTATACTCCCTCCTCTTGTGACTCTTGTACAGAGTACTGTCCGCTTTTTTGCATATATCAGTAAGTCTTCCTCCACTCTCACTCCTACTACCAAGCCCATATTCTCCCATAACCATTTCTTCTACTCCTTCCCTTACGACTGCATTCCAGTCTCCCATGACTATTAGATTGTCATCTCCTTAAGTACTGACTTACCCTTTCAATATCCCCGTATACTTTCTCTGTCTCTTCATCCTCTGCAACATCAGCACGTGTACCTGAACTGCTGTTGTCGGTATTGGTTTGCTGTCTAATATGATGTGAACAACCATATCTATCATTGAACTGTTCACAGTAATTCACACTCTGCCCTACTTTCCCGTTCGTAGCGAATCCTAGCCCCATCGTACCATTTTACGCTCCTATTGATCTTACCCTGTACTCGTTTAGCCAGAAATGTTTATCTTATTTTCATTTCACTTTACTGATCCACATTATTTCTAGATTGAGCTTTAGCATTTCGCTTTTCAGATTTTCTTGTTTCTCTACAATGTTCAAACTTCTGACATTCCATGCCCTGTGTCATAGAACCTTTGCCTTTCGTTGGTTGTTCAGTCTTTTTTCTCATAGTCATCTCCCTCTTGGCAGTTCCCTGCCGGAGTTCCGAATCGGAGGTAATCTGTAATGTTTTGCCATTGGAGAGATCATCCTCGTACTTTTGAATTACAGGCCATATGTCGGGTGGATACACATCATGTGTCTTTAATGTAGTGGTTTCCATTACCTTCTGCCTCTTCACGTGACTGATCATTGCTGATTCTCCTGCCTTTTAGGGGCAGTTTTCCACTCTAAAGGCAGGAGAGCACACTGGACCTCTGTCCATTCCTCCACCCACTTTGACAAGGCCATTGGCAGAATGAACGTGACTTCTTATGCTGGAAGCCTGCGGCTGCAATTGCTGCTGATTTTTATTCAACATTTAAGCAATGGCGATGTTCGAACCTGTAAATCATGACGTTTTGAATTAGCAGTCAAAGACGCTATCTAGTCCAGAGGTGCATCTAAAAGACACAGAAAAGTAATTAATCCTCAATCCTTTAGTATTACAGCTGCTAAGTTCCAAATACTTTGGAAACAAATTTTCTTACCAGTGAATAAAACTGTACTAGGGTGTTGTGCACTAGATCATTGTTTCCAGTAAATATTGAATACATGGTGCATATGCAAGCAGAATTGTACTAGACTGATGCTGAACCTCTCGCAGAACTGCCAAAGGCGCACCCCTCTTCCAAGTAAAGGCACCTTTCTCGCAAATCTATCAATATTTTTAGCTTTGTAAGTGAGTTAAATAAAAATGAATCATTATTGCCCAGTATTATGTAAATGAACTATATAGATGAGAAATATGACACATAACAGGCAAATGCCATCATTACAGCAAAATATACAATTTGTCTATCCTTTCTAATAAAAAAATGAAAGTAAAGCAAAATGTATGTCTTATTGTTTATGGCAAAACATTTTACCTGATCCTCATAAATTATTAACAGTGCATGAATTATTAAATGAAAAATATTTAAAAAAGTGCTGTAATTAAGAGTTGGAAAATATCCCTTTCCAGGAATTATGATTTTATTATAGTTTTACTTTGTATGTGAGGTGTTCAAAAAAGGACTGAACTCTTTAAATAGCGCCTCAACCTGCAGCGGAAGCATGCTGCAGCTACTGAGCACACCTTTGTGGTAAGTTTCACAACAAGATGGCGTGAGGCTCGTTTCAGAGTGACTGTTAGTTGCCAAGTTACAGGCGCTGATGTGAGCATGTGCACAAGCTTTTCATCCAGTTAGTGACAATGAAAGAACTTGGAGAATAACGTGTGTGTGTCAAATTTTGCTACCAACCTGAAAAATCTTTTACAGAGACATTCGATTGCTTAGATAGTTGTTACAGCTAAAATCAAAAAGGGTCTCTTTGAGTAGAAAAAGCACAGATGGGTTGATTAGTGACCAAGGTGAGCTTGGATGGCAGGTTGTGTTTGGGTTTTTTTTTTTGACTGCGAAGTTGTTATTCATTAGGAGTTTATACCACCTGGTCAGATAGTAAACAAGGAAGTTTACCAGCGAATTTTAGCACCTTTAAGGGATTCTGTGCGCAGGAAGAGGCCTGAATTATGGAAAAATCAGACTTGGATGTTGCCTCATGACAATAGCTGTGAGTTGTACTCAGACACGCAAATGGTAAGGTGACCACTCGCGATAAGAGGGAAATCTGGGTTCGAGTTCCAGTCTGGCACAAATTTTCACTGTTATTATTCCACTATACAGCTGATGATTGTACATATTCGCAACTGTGAATACATTTCACTTTGAACAAACGTCATTTCCAAACTGTAGAGAAGATTCAGGACAATGCAACAAGAGATCTGTCCAAACAGTGCATTCCAGGAGGCTTTCCAAAAACTGAAGATACATTAGAAACTATGTATTTCTGGTGAAGGGGATTATTTTGAGGGGGCAATGTTTGAAAATGTGTGCAATGAGCAATAAGAATATTATAAGCAAAGTTGGTTTTTTGAACTCTCCTTGTATTCCCTTGCTTTGAACAAATCAAATCACTGAAATCTAGTTTTAGCTGTGTTTAATCTGTCAGCAAAGTACTTAAATTTTACAGTCTGCTTTCTCCCCAAATCAGTTTTAAGTAGTTTCTTATCGCCTTCAATTTTCTGAGACTGTCATCCCAAATTGGTACTATCGTTGGAATTGTCATAAGCATTCTCAAAGTTATTCTGATTTTTGGATAAGCATCTCCAGATCCATAACTTGGAAAACTTTAAAAATATCCAAATGGGACACAGTATCAATTCTCTTCAGCAGCTCTGTCACGAAAAACTTGAAAGTAGCTGTTTCATTAACTAGTTCATGTGTATCAATATCTCTGCTATAGTTTGCGCCAGAATCAGCTGCACATTTATCAGTATAGAATACAGGGCTTTCAGTTAAAGCGTTTCCTGATTGATGATTAAAGTAATTTGAAATGGTTTGATATATGAGAGATACGTTTTCCATTTCACTTACTGTTCTGTCAGATACTTTGAAGAACTCTGGCTCAAACATATGACTCCAATCCACAGCTGGTAGAAGTGGTCAAGAATTGGAATCTTTCGATCAAATGACTTATTTTATTTAACACTATCTCGCCAATCTTTGAGGTCCTACATTACTGTATCGTGGTAACAGGGAGAACTATATTGTTGATATGAGTGTGCTGGGTGGGTGGCAGTTGTGTGAACCAAAAATCATTTTAGCAGTCGTTTCTTTATCACGCTACTTCGACGTAATGATACTGTAGAACTGACACAGTGACAGCAATGTGCATTTACGGTCATTGACTTAGGGATTAGCTTCTTGTTATAGGCATAAGACTGCATCATGAGAGGTAGGAGAACTCCTGTACCTTCCGTAGTTATTTCTTGAACTGCCTTTGGGAAGTGAGGAATCGGTGATGTGGTAACAGAGAGATACGTTTTCCACACTATTTATTAGTAAGCACATATACACAACAGGTGTAAGCATTACAAGCGTACAGCCTCACGGGGCATCAATCCTCATTTAGAGAGTCAGAGATATAAAGTCGCCACAGAGCCCCTCCCCCCCTGCAGTGCGGAGCACGTGAGGAAAGACTGTGGTGGAATGTCATGTGTTTGATGTGATGTAGGCGGCTGTGCTGGAATACATATCGTAGGCAGCAAGGTGCGCCGGGGAACGCAGGGCGAGCCCAAAGCGTGACATCGGTTGTGCAACGAACGGGTTTTCGCCGTTAACGAACGGGTTAACGGGTAGCGTTAGCAGATAAGGAAGCAGTTTCGGCAGAATCTTTAATTATTACTGGCTCGGCGGCGGCATTTCAAGAGGGAGACATGTTGGCGGCGTAGCCTTGTATTGTTGCGTCCACAGGAGGCGTTGTGAAGCCGGCAGTGGTGTAAGCTGGGGCGGTGATGGCAAGTGTACTGTCTGCTGAAAAATGGGAAGTGAGCCCCGCCATGTCAACTTCTGGCGGTACAGAAGAGGTGTACACGAAACTGTGTGTGACAGAGCTTACACTCGACATTCTGTCCGTGTAGGTAGCGGTAGTCATGAAGCCGCACTGTGACTGATATGTCGTCAGGTAGGAAATCGTGGAGATTCACATGGACTTGGAAAATTGACTAACGGGTGCAAAGGAGGTGAGGACTGTCTGTTCTGACAGATCCACTAAAGTCCACTCCCATTTAAGCCTGTTCACTGACATCGTTGTTGTTTGTTTTATAGCAATTATGATGTCAGAAGTGTATGTATCCGCGTTTCAACGTTCGGTATGGTCCAGTAAATGGCGGTTGTAGGGCGGGTCTTACTGCATTTATAAGTTGCGTCACATGAGAATACTTGGCCAGGTCTTTATGAATAAAAATTCGTTGTGCCATGTGAAAGGAGTGTGAGATGGCACACAGATGCTTTGTATAATTGTGCACACCCACGTGAGTAAGTCTGGTAAGTCCTGGTCCGTGGGAACCATTTCATGCGCTATGAACTCAGTGGATACAGGGAGAGAGGCTCACTGTATAGTATTTCGGCGAGCGACGAATGAATTACGTTTTTATGTGCCACGCAAATGCCTAGGGCACATGAAAGCAGCTTTCATCATCCGATGTCTCTGTTCCACAAGGCCGTTGGATTGTGGATGGTAGGCGGTTGTGTAGTGGCATCTGCGTAGGTATCATAAATCCGTGAACAGTTGGGATTCAAACTATCGAGCCCAGTCAGACGCTAAGGAGGCCGGGCAGCCGAATCTGGTACTCCAACTGTTGATGAAAGTTTTTGCTACTGTCTCTACTGATACGTCGAAAATGGGTTTTCCTCCACCCATCATGTCATGTGATCTGCCATTGACAGAATGTAACGGTAACCATGGATTCAGAGAGTGGCCCTACAATGTCAATGTGGTCCACGTGGCACAATCCTTTTTAATGCCATACCAGACAAATCATCCATGTTGTGGCATACAGTAGGGCGCACGACCAGATGTGCAAGGTTGTGGAGAAGTTCAAATTGTCTTGTGATACGGCTCTGGACGACTAGTCGGACCCATCTGTTCGAAAAACACACCAAACTTGTTTGGTCAAGCCAGGTAGCGTGCGTTTTTGCACTTGTAGTCCAGAGTCTGGTTTGTTCAGCAAGCTGTGGAGATCGGCATCTGTAGATCGTGCATCGGCCATTCTATCAATTTCCAACTGGGTGAAGGTAGCTGCAATACACGAAAGACAGTACGCCACAATGTTATTGGTACCTTTTAATGTAATGTACTCTTAACATATAGAATGCTGGTAGTGAACTGTGCTACGAAATCTAGGTGGTGGAATCTCCTGGGTGCAGAATCTGCCGACGTGACGCGGAATTCGTCTGCCAATGGGCGATTGGTTGTACATATGGTAAGGGGTCACCCTCAACATCATATTGAAAGTGACGATCTGTTTCATATATGGCTAAGTAGTTCGTGGTCAAAAGTGGACCGTTTTTTCCGTGTGTCGGCATGTTTGCTTAAGAAAAACCTGAGCAGCTGAGTGATTCCACCAATCTCTTGCTGTAAAGCAGCCCCATCACATGATCGCTAGCATCAGACACAATTATTAGGTGTGTATCGGGCGATGAGTGAGAGAGGGTTGTGATGTGCAACAGGTATTCTTTTATTTTGCCAAAGGCCACCTGTATTTGCAGTGTCCAACCGAGGCATCTTTTAGCAGATGTATTCTTGCCATGCATTACTTGGATGAGTGATAGAAAGTCTCAGCGGCGTGTGGCAGTTGATTCGGTAGTTGTTGGGAACTAGGAGGAGGAGGTTTATCTGGTCAGCTTTCTCTGGAGTAGGACGAGCATCAGATGCGTCGATCTGGTGTCCAACAAAGGCTGTCGAATATGTCACTTTTCATCGTTTATCAAGACCCCACGAGAGGCAAGCTTGTCATGGACGACATGCAGGTGGTTGTTGTGGTCTTGCTCGTTTCTCGAAAATATGCCTAACAAAAAGGATAATTGGACAGTACGCTATCAATAAATCTTTTCTACGTCTATGCAACGCTTTTTAGTCTATGCGGCATGTAGAGGAACTCAAAGACACCGAATGGCGTGATTATCACAGTTTTTGGTACGCCTTCAGCTGCCACTGGAATTTGCAGATACGCTGTTCCGCAATCAGTGACGCTGAAAATTTTTGTCCCGGCCAAGACGTGGCAAAAATCGTGCTATTTCGGCATGGGTATCTGTCAATGATTGTAAGGGCATTGAGGTAGTGGCAGACGCTGCACAGGCGACAATTATAGTTCTTTGTCCCACGTGACACAGATTGTGTGTGGTCTAATGGGGGAATGTAGAGTTAGTCCAGGAAGGGACGCGCGACGTGATTCGTTGTCACTGTTAATGTCACACGGCATTGTCTCAGGAGTGCACCCAAGTAGAGTTATGACGCTTCACTAACCTGTGTAGCCGGTCGAAGTGGCCGAGTGGTTCTAGGCGCTTCAGTCTGGAACCGCGCGACCGCTACGGTCACAGGTTCGAATCCTGCCTCGGGCATGGATGTGTGTGATGTCCTTAGGTTAGTTAGGTTTAAGTAGTTCTAAGTTCTGGGGGACTGATGACCTCAGATGTTAAGTCCCATAGTGCTCAGAGCCATTTGAACCATTTTTGAACTAACCTGTGTAGTGTCTGTAGTAACGGCGCCACGGTAATGATCGGGTCGAGATGACGAAAGTCATCGAGATACTGTTGACCTGCATTTAGTGCTGCCGTGGCGTCCATGATTCGTCTCTGTAGTCCCCTTCATGGGTGAGCAGCGTGACCTGGTTGTCATGATGCGACGATGAGTACTCAGTTGCCTTTAAGCATAGCTGGTTGAAAAGTACTTCGCTTTGTAGCTTCAGATCGAGTAGTGTATCGAGCAGTGGCAGTGTGACTGAGCATGTTGCAGTACCGGCAGGTAGTGTATCGTTGACCACAACATGGATCGACTGCTAGTCATCCCATTGTAATAGGAGGGCGCGGTTTAAATCTGGCGGTAGTTGCTAGTGTCGGAGAAAGTCAGCTTCCAGGACTGGTTCAGCTGTCTCTCTTACTAGGAATGTCCAAATATTTGCGAACCTATGACAGGGTCGAGAGTGGTGTGTGCAGTCACAGCAACTGTGATTACAGTGTCACTGGCTGCATGGAGTTGCAGTTGTGACGGCGACAGGGTAGCAGGCGGTTCTGTGCTCATATCAGCCACAGTATCAATGAGGAAGTATGTGTGCAGGCGCCTGTCATGGACAAATAGGTAGTGACTATCTGACCATTGAAACCGCGCGTTGGTGCTGTTTTGTTATGATGTGGAGAGGCGTGTCTCCATCAGGTTGCTGTACTAGTATGGATAGTTGCAGAATTGTCTGCAGCACTGTGCGTCCTGCCCAAATCTAGTGTGAAACCAGCAGTAATATTGTCGTGTGTCTGTTGTGGAAACAGAAGATGCATTTGGTTAGTATGGCTTTTGTTTGTACACAATTGGGTTTAAGATGGTAGAAGTGGGGCACACGGCCTGGGTCGGGTCGATCCAGCCATCGTCGGGCGGTCTGCAGTTGTGCGGAACGTCGGGACAGCTCGGCCAGGACCGAGTAAAATCGGTTTTGGTGCATGCGTACTGGCGTCGAATGTATTGTAGCGCTATTGGTTGTTGATTAGAAATCAGTGTTGTTATAGTGTCTGCATTCTACACTCCTGGAAATGGAAAAAAGAACACATTGACACCGGTGTGTCAGACCCACCATACTTGCTCCGGACACTGCGAGAGGGCTGTACAAGCAATGATCACACGCACGGCACAGCGGACACACCAGGAACCGCGGTGTTGGCCGTCGAGTGGCGCTAGCTGCGCAGGATTTGTGCACCGCCGCCGTCAGTGTCAGCCAGTTTGCCGTGGCATACGGAGCTCCATCGCAGTCTTTAACACTGGTAGCATGCCGCGACAGCGTGGACGTGAACCGTATGTGCAGTTGACGGACTTTGAGCGAGGGCGTATAGTGGGCATGCGGGAGGCCGGGTGGACGTACCGCCGAATTGCTCAACACGTGGGGCATGAGGTCTCCACAGTACATCGATGTTGTCGCCAGTGGTCGGCGGAAGGTGCACGTGCCCGTCGACCTGGGACCGGACCGCAGCGACGCACGGATGCACGCCAAGACCGTAGGATCCTACGCAGTGCCGTAGGGGACCGCACCGCCACTTCCCAGCAAATTAGGGACACTGTTGCTCCTGGGGTACCGGCGAGGACCATTCGCAACCGTCTCCATGAAGCTGGGCTACGGTCCCGCACACCGTTAGGCCGTCTTCCGCTCACGCCCCAACATCGTGCAGCCCGCCTCCAGTGGTGTCGCGACAGGCGTGAATGGAGGGACGAATGGAGACGTGTCGTCTTCAGCGATGAGAGTCGCTTCTGCCTTGGTGCCAATGATGGTCGTATGCGTGTTTGGCGCCGTGCAGGTGAGCGCCACAATCAGGACTGCATACGACCGAGGCACACAGGGCCAACACCCGGCATCATGGTGTGGGGAGCGATCTCCTACACTGGCCGTACACCACTGGTGATCGTCGAGGGGACACTGAATAGTGCACGGTACATCCAAACCGTCATCGAACCCATCGTTCTACCATTCCTAGACCGGCAAGGGAACTTGCTGTTCCAACAGGACAATGCACGTCCGCATATATCCCGTGCCACCCAACATGCTCTAGAAGGTGTAAGTCAACTACCCTGACCAGCAAGATCTTCGGATCTGTCCCCCATTGAGCATGTTTGGGACTGGATGAAGCGTCGTCTCACGCGGTCTGCACGTCCAGCACGAACGCTGGTCCAACTGAGGCGCCAGGTGGAAATGGCATGGCAAGCCGTTCCACAGGACTACATCCAGCATCTCTACGATCGTCTCCATGGGAGAATAGCAGCCTGCATTGCTGCGAAAGGTGGATAGACACTGTACTAGTGCCGACATTGTGCATGCTCTGTTGCCTGTGTCTATGTACCTGTGGTTCTGTCAGTGTGATCATGTGATGTATCTGACTCCAGGAATGTGTCAATAAAGTTTCCCCTTCCTGGGACAATGAATTCACGGTGTTCTTATTTCAATTTCCAGGAGTGTATCAGCGTGTCGAAGTTTAATCTCTGGCGATGCCTCATGATGCGCTAACATCGCTGTTTCAATATTTTCTGTCAGCTTTAGGAGTTAAAGCGTCAATAGCATGTGCTCAGACAGGAGCGTTAGGTCAATTAGAGTTCTCAGGCAGCACCAGAGAGAAGGCAGCTTGCTGTTGCCCAAAGTAGTCTTGTTGATGACGAGATGTAGCTGCTGCCAAGGCGTACATGTTAGTCGTTGTATCAGTAGTTCTTGGCAGTTTCGTATTTCTGAGAAGCCTTAATGTTCAAAAGCAAGTCGCTAATAAGATCCACACTGTCTCCAAGATGGTTCGCTGAGGGCAAATTACATCGCAGGAAAATCAGCATGGAACAACAGTAGTTTTGAATAGTAGGTTTGGTTGTAAGACACCATCGCAAGGTGGGCGTGGTACAGAGGGAGGCGTGGGAGCATTGGTGCATGAGACGGGCAGAAAATGCAGCTCGACGTAGGGGGTATGTAATGAAGCAGGTCAAGTCTTGTTGTGGGTGGCGTCAGCCTCATGCAGCGATATGGGTAGAACTCGGGTGGCTGTTTGGAAGACAGGTGTGCAGTAGGTATGACCTTTCCAGGGTAAGATGTCTGAGACAGCAGAAAATGCATCTGAGAGTGGCCATGAGGTCCCAGCACCATAAAGAAGGAAGGCATAGTCCATTTATTATCCAGCAGTACTGTGTGTGTCTCATAGAGTTCATGCAGATGTGCAGTCATCACAACGTGGCTGACACGGGTGTGACTTCTCTCAAACTGGGAGGCAGCGGTATCTGACCTTGCCTAGATGAGGTCGTGAAAAACGCGTTCTTATAGCCCATGTTGGTTTTGGTGTTGGGTGCAGGTGATGCAAATGCGAAGCATGGTGCTGGAATGGAAGCGAGTCTATTATGATGCCCAGCACAGTTGGGATATGAGTGATGTCATAGTTTGCAGAACTCGCATTTAGTCGCAACAATCAGAAGAGGATTTGGAAAACGGAATGCATCACTGAAAGGTGACGTAAACCTTGATCCGTTGCAAACTGTTGACGCAACAAATCGACAGAGTGGTGTGGCGTGGGCCATTGTTGTTCAACCATAACGGCACTGTGTGAGGCGTCCATATGGTTCAGGTCGTAATGCGAGTGTCATAACACACATGTTTTGTCCTGTGCATAAGTCGAAGGCACTTAGATCAACATTTGTTATAGAGTTGGGCGACCATTGTTTATTGTGAATCTCTGCTGCACTTTTGTCTGGAATGCCAGGAATAGATTTACTTGGTGTCAAATCTGGAATGTTTATCGTGAAGTCACTCGGTAAATTCGACACTCGTCGTGGCACAATACGCTGCTTGGCATCGGCGGCGATGGGAGTTTCTTCCGAAGATGTGGCGTACAATGAAGGTACTGTCGCTATATCGTTCGGCACTGTAGTTTGGCCAAGCCTTGGCTGGTTCAAATGGCTCTAAACACTATGGGACTTAACATGTGAGGTCATCAGTTCTCTAGACTTAGAACTACTTTAACCTAACGAACCTAAGGACATCACACACATCCATGCCCGAGGCAGGATTCGAACCTGCGACCGTAGCAGCAGCGCGGTGCCGTACTGAAGCGCCTAGAACCGCTCAGCCACAGCGGCCGGCCCTTGGCTGGTAATTATCGGTTTTTCATACAGGATGTTTATGGAATTCACGACCGCTTGTTGAGAGATTTTGTCGACATTGCCGCAGAAACGGTGAGGTTGTACCGTCCGTCCGGCAGCATTCTCGTTTGTGTAACCAGCGCGGGAGATTTTCGACTTAACAGCAAAATCGCTCCGCGACGCGAGAATTCGGGGCTACCACTGTGGGAAGTGGGGTACCTGCGGTGTGACAGTGGAATAGTGACACAATGTAGTGGTACGATTTCCACAGCATTTATTAGTCTGAACATACACATAACGGGTGTAAGCGTTAGGAGCGTGCAGAGCACATTAACTCCCCAACCTCGCGGGGCAGCGATCCACATTTACAAAATCAGAGATGTTACACTATCACACATTCTTTCTTGTTGCTATTTTATCTGTGCCTCTGCCCTCGACAGGGCGCCCATCCCGCCACACTCTCTGTAACACCCTGACTTGTGTCTAGCTCCTGATGTGCGACTACAGATCCACAGGTTTTATATCTTATGGGAAGAGCTGAAACTTCTGCGAAACAGCAGACTGGCTTAAGTGGCTTGATAAGTGGCTTGATATCCGATGTTCAGAGTGCGGAAAAGGCTCAGATTATAACAAGAGTTCGAAGAAAAATGTATTACTGGCACAATGAAAAAAGTTGAGCGTATTGCTCCAAAATGAAGGGTACAAATATTTTATAAATATTTCATTAGCTTATGTGGTAAACATTTTAACCAGGATTGTAATTTTATGTGCCTTGAAAGAAACACACATAGATTAGAACATGGTATTAGTTTGCAAATAAAACGTGTGGATCTTATTATACTTAAGATTAATGTCATATGACAAGTAACGAAGTTCAAAATGTCTGCTTTCCTGGCACTGAAGTGATCAAGACTGGAGATGGTAGCTGCAAAATCAAATACTTGACTACTTATGTGGGTCATCAGAATATTAAAATTAATTTAGGTTTGACAGAAACAGAAAAATTGTAGCTTATGATATTGTGAACAGAATTCAGTTCTATGCAATATACAACAAAATAAGAGGACCTCTATCTGCTCCCAAGTTAAAGCGAATACATTTGGTAACAAAAAAGGTTTATGTAACATCGAGAAATACCATAATTTACGTTCAAGCAGTATTGTGATGTAGGAGGTCCAGTAAGATTCACTTGAATATCACATAAAAACATAGGTACAAATGCATAAGTGTGGGTTAATGAGATCAACACTAGCGCTAACTACCACAGTCTAACACAACAGTCGCAACACTCTGTCTCGTTTTTGTACCCACTGTGACTGCAACGCCCCAAGCGGCCAGGAAGGTGTACTGTTGAGTCAGACGATATCTTGTGAAAGCGAAAGCTAATTGTAATTGTTGTGTTGGTGCGAAGAATGATTTTTACAAACAGGAGCATTGTAGCTCAATAAATTGCAGCAACAACAAGAAGAAGACACCTCATTTGTCTTTTTTTATGTTTCCTAACGACTCTAGGAGCTATGAACTGCTACATTACAGAACAGTTCATTTACGATTTTCTTGTAGCCTACAAATATTTGCTCGAGAACGTCGTGTTCTTTAAGGGAAAAACTGCTAATAAACATCAGAGGACCTGACCTTTCACAGAAAGGCATCATATATCTACTCAAAAACGTTAAGTTTTCTTCGCCACACTTCCAGCCAAATCAGTGAGTGTGGAAGATAGATAGCGTGTATGGAATGCAATACCTACATTATTTAACTTTAAAGATAAGCTACCACAACTCCAGCCAAAGAAAAAAACACCGAGACGTGATAATAAAAGAATAGAAACAATAAAACTGCTTCCCAACACAGGAGAAACCAGTTCCACAATTTTTGCTGCATTTGGGCCACAAACGATAAGAACCTTCAACACATTCAGTTTTGAAACAAAAGTAATTACATTTACTAAAATATTTGTGTATTAGAAAGTCGAGTAAAGTGTAAGACTGTGTTTAACATTAGGCTCCCTAAAAAGTTGTTATGTGTCAGAGGAAAGTGCCTGTCATAATAAGAACAGGTAACAAATGAAATACATTCTTCTCATGCATGAAATATGTGTTTATATTCTCTGGTTTTCAGTGGAGTAAGCTGCAATATACACATATTCGAAAGTATTTCTTCATCAATAAGTTGTAGCTTACACCACTGAATGAGGGAGATTTGGCTGTTTCTACATATATTTCATGATCATTTATGTCTCTTGAATATTTAGTAACACTTGGAACGCAAAAATTTAATAACTATTTCACTAATTAACAAGGAAAATGATTAAAAACAAACTTTAATTTTATGGCTGTTTTCTCGCCACGTGGGGCGCTAGCATCACATCAATTGTCAGATGGTAACAGTTTTCACAGCAGTGGGTGCCACGACTGTATATATTAGACTGTGCTAACTGCTGTGTGTTGTTCTACAAGCCACAAGATGTAAGCAGACGAAGGCAATCACTCCTGAGAAGAGAAGACTTTGCTATTATTATTGTTAGTGTTATTATTACTATTATGGATAAGCTCATAATGAAACGCTTAAAAAGGTGTCACAGCAACATTATTTATATCGATGGAACCAATGATTAAGGTTTTGAATTAATTTCGATCCTTGTGCTTGACGACATGAGATAAGGTTTTCATTTATACTTCGAACAAATGAGATCAAGACGTGCCGTATACCTGTTTTTTGATGAATCAAGGACCAAAGTAGGAAAATATAGCTTCGGATGTGTGTGTCAGATTTAAATGAATCATTTTACAATGCTTGTCTTTCAAAGATAGAAGAACCACAAAACAGACTGTATTGTTGATGGCATACAGTAACACAGTGACTAGGCGCAAGAGAAAAAAAATATGAAAATTGAATAGGAGGAAAGAGAAGCTGAAGTGTGTTATATGGTGAGAAGTCTTATGCAAGAGGAACAAGCTATTACTTATGAAGAACTTTAATTTATGCTCAGCTCTCTGTAGCACAGTGTTGTGCTTTTTCTGTTTGTTAAAAGTTGTTTTTTCTGCTGCTCTCATAATTAATATGGTAAAATGATAATAAGCTACTTGAGTGTCAGAGATATGAAGGAAAAAGGACTTCATGTAGCTTAATTTTGGAATCAGCTCCTGGTGATAATCCAAGGTGTAATAATTTGCCAAACAGTAAAAGATTATGGGGAATGCTAAGCTATAGAAATGTAGCAACGAACCAAAAATTACCAGTAGCAGTAAATTTTGTGTGTTACACCAAAATATCAATGGTCTCAGAAGCAAACTGGAGCTTCTAAATCTTGACATTACTGACGCTGAATCTGTAAACCAAGCAAAAGTAATATGTCTTACAGAACACCATGTGACAAGTGGAACTGGAATGCCTGAAATTGATGGATACTCATTATCAGCCAGCTATTGCAGAACTATAAAGGAGAAAGGAAAGACTGCAATCTACATTAAAACCAATGTAAAACATAAATCCCTAGACATAAGTACTTACAGTGTAGATTCTCATTTTGAAGCCTGTGGAACAGAAATTACTACAAATAATAAGTCAGTTATAATTTTTGCAGTTTATAAGGCTCCTGAAGGGGAAAATATAGATTTCTAAACCATAATAGCAACTTTTGAACCAAATATATTCAAAACACAATGATTTAATTATCACGGATGATTTTAACATTTAGTTCTTAACTACTAATAGCAGCAGAAGAGAACTAGAGAATCTGATGGAATCAGAAGTTAACTTTCCCACTCGAGTAACTAGTACTAGTAAGAGCCTAATTAACAATTTATTCCTGGACAGATACAGAAGCGACATTATTATTGTAAGTCAAATTCTCAATGGTCTGGCAGATCACAATGGTCAGCTGCTTACAGTAAATAATATCAAACTGTGTGATAAAACTGAAACAATCCTTTAAAACAGTCAGGCCAGCCAATGATGCTATCATAGAACTCTTCATCCTTCCCTTACCCTTACAGCAGAACGACTGGACCCTTGTATTTATAGAGACGAATATTAACGAAAAATTTAATCTGATCATAGCGTGTAGGTTTTCACAGCCGGCGTCTTCAGTAATTAAAACTTCCAGGCTAAGAGGCCATGGTCCAATAGTAGAAATACTTCTCCCTGACGTTTCGTTGCCAGCTGCGGGCAACATCATCTGAGGTGAGTCTACGATTTTTTTTTTTTTTTTTTTTTTTTTTTAAAGGATTGCCATACCCTTTCGGGTAGTGGCGGCTGCTGAGGACTCGGGTCCTTCTCAGCCTGGGGTTGTTTGATGCTGTTGGGACTCTGTTTATTAGTTTCAGTGGGGAAACCTGCCTACTTGGATTTTCTGTATGTTTTGGCTCATGCCATTTTGTAGGCTGTGGAGGTCCTGTTTATATAGAGCGCATAGAGGGCACCACCACTCGTCACGTGTTGTCAACAATAAAACTATCTCTGGCTGGCGTCATTACTCTCAATCGAAGGTAATCGATTGTCACATCTTTGGTACAAAGTCGATCGCTATATCTTACCTAACTTCAAGCCTTCTTCTTTCCTGTTAAAATTATTGTGGTGCTTAAAAATCTCTACAGCCTCTCTATACATACGTGCATAATAATGCGATGTCTTAGACATCTTATGGAGACAGAGAGTAATGGACAGATTAATTTTTTGGACGTCTCAATAATTAAACGAGCAGATGGGACTCTAAGTAACAAAGTCTACAGAAAAGATACGCATACCGATCGTTATCTTCATAAGGATTCGAACCATCATCCCAGGCAGAAGAGAGGTATTATCAAGACATTGGTGGACAGGGCTAATAAAATCTGTGAGCCAGCTTATTTGCAAGAGGAACTAAGCCACTTGCGAACCGGTTTCCAGAAAAATGGGTACGCTGGCAAGGAGATAGATCGAGCGCTCCATCCCAGAATAAAAATGTCCGAAAACGTGCAACAACAACAACCATCGGTGGGGAAAGTTTTTCTTCCATTCGTCCACAATATTACGGACCGTATCGGGAAAGTGCTGGCCGAGTTCAGAGTTGAAACAATCTTCAGACCCACCAAGAAGATTAGTGAATGCTTAAGATCGGTGAAAGATGCACGACACCCTTTAGCTACTCCTGGTGTGTATAAAATTCCGTGTAGTTGTGCGAAGGCTTACATTGGAACCACAAAAAGAAGTATCAATACTCGCACAACTGAAGACAAAAGGAACTGTCGACTGGGACACATGGACAAATTGGCTGTAGCGGAACATGTTTTTGAAACGGGTGACCATGAAATAAAATTTAGTGAGACGAGCGTGCTAGCTAAGACATCGTATTATTATGCACGTATGTATAGAGAGGCTGTAGAGATTTTTAAACACCACAATAATTTTAACAGGAAAGAAGAAGGCTTGGAGTTAGATAAGGTATGGCGATCGACTTTGTACCAAAGATGTGACAATCGATTACCTTCGATCGAGAGTAATGACGCCAGCCAGAGATAGTTTTACTGTTGACAACACGTGACGAGTGGTGGCGCCCTCTATGCGCTCTATATAAACAGGACCTCCACGGCATAGCAGCCAGTCGTAGACTCACCTCAGATGATGTTGCCCACAGCTGGCAACGAAACGTCAGGGAGAAGTATTTCTACTATTGAACTACGGCCTCTTAGCCTGGAAGTTTTAATTACTGAAAAATTTAATCTGTTCTCTAATGAGTTTGTGTCATTGTTTGAAGCTATATTCCCAAAAATAATCTTGAGAAACAACCCCCAGGCCACTAAATGGAAACCCTAGATTATTAAAGGGATCAGAATTTCCCGTGGAACAAAAAAAAAAAAAAAAAAATGAATCCCTAAGGCTCTTTAATGATTCCATCAACAAGCAGGACTATAGATTGCACTATAATATTTTAAAAAGGGTAATAAAAAATCCAAAACTATGAACATAGCATCTGAAATTGATAACTCAAATAACAAATCAAGAACCATCTGTCAAGCTATAAAAAGGGGGAGTGGTAAAAAAGTAGAGTACACGACTGACACATAATTAATTCAGGATGGAAATATCGTAAAAAATACTGAGGAAGTTGCTAATATCTTCAATAAACATTTTTTAAAAGCTGCTGAAAAAATTGGCTGCGAAGGCTCAGTGTGTGATGCAACAGGTCTTCTGCATAAAGCTAACAATGCCAGAGTTTGCCAGATGCAGATAACCCCCCTAACAATTAGTGAGATCAATAAGACAATCAGAGAGATGAAGTCAAAAAACTCTTGTGCGGTTGATAATATTTCAACTGAGATACTTAAGCACTGTCATGGCTATATAAATGCAGTCTTGTCACATTTTTAATGAATCTCTGAAACAAGGTATTGTTCCACTTAGGTTAAATGTGCCTGTGTGAAACCACTCTTCAAGAAAAGTGAAAAAACTGATGTAACAATCCATCGCCCAATATCCCTGCTAACAAGTTTTTCAATGGTCCTTGAAAAACTGGTATTCAGAAGAACTGTTAATCACCTGAACAGCCACACCATTCTCAATGTCTGTTTGGTATTTGGCAAGGCCTATTTTGCTATTTTCTGTTTCACCGATCAAATTCTCGAATCTCTTAACAATTGGAATCCTATGTGGGGGGTTGAGTGGAATAATGGGGACATGAATTAAACCCTACTTTTCAGATAGGAAACAAAGGGTAATAGTTATTGACAGTAATGGGATCCCAGTTTATCCAAGTTGATAAAGCAATAGGGAACAACCGGGAAACATCTGTGAACAACGCATTTGATGACATTCTGAAATGGTTTAACTGTAATGGTCCCTCTCTGAATATCAGAAAAACTAATTATGCACAGTTTCATATGGTACATAAAGAATTGGGGAATATAAATATAGAATGTAATGGACAACAAATAAAGCAAGCTGACTCAGCTAAATTCCTGAGTGTGTGCATAGATCGCAAACTGATTTGGTCCAAGCATATTCTAGATCTAAAAATAAGGCTACATTCTGCAACATTTGCCTTACGTATAATTGCATTAACCACACATAAGGATGCCATAAGAGCTGCTTATTTCGGCAACTTCCATGCACTTTTGTCTTACAGAATCATCTTTTCGGGCAAGCAGTCCTTGGCAAAAAAAGTTTTTATTGCTCAGAAGAGAGCTGTATGCATCATGAGTGGTGTGCAACAAAGGCGCTCATGAAGGAATCTGTTTAGGAAACTACAGGTATTTACAATGATATCTCAACATATACTCCATTGTATGTTTCATTAATAAAAACGACTCTTTCTTCAACACCAGTAGTGAATATCATAGTCACAACACAAGGTCAAATGAGTACTTCTATAGTAACCAGTCGAACTATACCCTTGTACAGAAACGAGTAAATTATACAGGCATCCAAATTTACAATGCTCTTCCCCACGTCATCAAAAGTCTTGCTTCTGAAACACCAAAGTTCAAGATGAAACTGAAGGAATACCTGATACAAAAGTCATTCTATTCAATTAGTGAATTTTTTAGTGCATAGGGACAAGTTTTTATTATACAACTGAGTGAGCCATTCAGTGTGAGCATAAATGTAAACTATTTGTTGCTGTAGTTTTGTATTGTTGCTCAATATACTTTTGATATTGTAAACAGTCTTCACGGGTTTGCCGCCGGATCACGTTGTGCAAATTCCACAATATTTCCTCGGAGAAACTGTCTGAAATCTTCAGGTGGTTCAACTTTGCTGGTGGCTAGGTACGACTGACAGTATCTGCACATCGATGCCCAGTTTCTAGAACACGCGCGCGAAGAATGCGCAGCCGCGGAAATCGTGCATGCGGAATGATTTGCCATATTCAAACTTCCTCTGCCGAAAATCGCAGTGCGGCTCTCCCTCGCCTGCCCCGTGAAGACTATTTACAACACTTTCGCCGGGAAAGCTTGAAGAGTTCCTTTGATATTGTTAATTTGAATGTGTACACTTAAGTATTAATTGTAATGTATGTAATATGCTTTAATATCTGTTAGTGTTCCATGTTGTTACCGTGAGTCTTGTCATGAATTAACCATATTGTGTGCTGCTGTACTGTTAACATTGTAAAAATACTGACTCGTCCCATATACTTGCAACTCCATTGCTATCAGGATCAACAGAACTCGCAATAAAATAAATAAATAAATAAACCTGTCACAAACAAAGAACAAGAACGTGATATAACATCTAGAGTGAAAATCGTTTTCTTTGTAAATGCGTTTAATTTCAGTGTACTAATAAATTCTTTCACCGGTAATACAGTATACCTGTCGGTTGTAAGGATCAAGTTGACTTCATGTGGCGCACCACACAAAAATCAGTGAAATTCGGATTTCTCGCCTAAACTCGGCTCACTTCATGCGTCTGAAGGCGTAGTTGCACGTCAGGGGCTAGAACGAGTCTGTCCTACCTGCAAGTGTTCGATGCCTGTGGGAAGGCGGCTTTATTGTCGTAGATGTGGAATGACTATCTTTGAAGTGTCGTGAGGGAATTACATAGTTCAGTTGACTTTGACTAGTTGAGCGTAGTGATGGGCTAAACTGCGATTTTCCGATATCAGTGATTTCTGTGAATGCTACTTTTCAGTATCTGTTATTCTTAACTGTGATTTGTCGCAGTTAAGAGTCGCAGTTAAGGAACCTAAGTCGCGTATCCCTCCGCCACTGCTACTTCTGCTACTTCCGCGATTTCTGCGACTTCTGCTACTTCTGCGACTTCTGCGATTTCTGCTACTTCTGCGATTTCTGTGACTTCTGCTACTTCTGCGATTTCTGCTACTTCTGCGATTTTTGTGACTTCTGCTACTTCTGCGATTTCTGTGACTCCTGCGATTTCTGCGACGTACCACCGTATGAAAAAGTTACATCTGTCCACACAGAAAATTGCATCTCAACAAACCTGTCATTGGTAAGTATGTTTTACGTTTATTCTTCCGTTGGCTTTAATTTTGTATTAAAGAAACAACTGTGAAAATATTAATAGTGTAATTAATATGTAAGTAGCCGCACAGTACCGTAATAGTTCGTGTTTAGAAAATGAGTTCTAACATATTTTTATGTTCATAGGTACCTGAACTACATTTCAGTCACTCAGTAAAGTGATAATTCAAAATATCATGGTCAACAGATCTGAAGAAATTGCCAGTCTTTAGACCGTTTTCGTCAGACGACAGGTTAGTTTCTAAGCGTTTTGATGGACTTAATTACTTCAGTGAGATCGTTCTTGCGAATGTGATATAGCAAATATTAGCAATCTACTCTGTCAATTATATTGCTAGTAATTAGTGACAGCAAAAATTGTTTAATAATCCTTGTGTTTTTGCAGACGCAGTTCTGACTGATTACTGGTTGCTGTACATATCTATCCACATCAAGGCTGTTGAGAGAGACTCGTGAAGATTCAAGACAGCTCTTAGAGAATTTGCAGTTTAAAAGTGAAATAATTGTGTGACTGATTAAAGTGTTTTATTGAAGTTGTTGTGCGATTTTAAAGGAATAATAAATGTTAAATACATTGAGTGAATAATAAAAATCTCATTTTCCACATGTTAAGCCGTCCTATACCCGTAATTTTCCGCCACTTATTTATTGGTAAACACTTGGAGAGTAACATGCCGCCCCCACCCCCTTACTCCACAATCTTGGTGTGACACTGACCTGTAACATATCCCGAAGTCTACAATATGCATTTTGAGGCTGCTGATATGAAAGTGGGAAGTACAGATCTTCCAGTTAAATCAGGAATAGCTTAAGTGCATTACTTGAAAGTGACACAGGAAAAGCTTACTTATGTAGGTGGTAGTAGTGTCGGCAAAAAGTTGTTGTGTGTGAAGTTGCCATGTAGAACACCAGGTGTAAAACTTTTCTCCCGAGTCTTGAACTGTGTCGGAACAAAAGTGAGGCATTCATATGACTGTTTTCATTTCTCTACACTTATACAGATGTCTGAGTTCTGCTGTGTTAACATTGCAAAGTCCTGTAGGCATGTGGAGTATTAACCAAAACTGTCATATTGGAAGCAGAATCAAACACATTTGTTACGTTACATGATATTTTCAGGAGAAAAAGGCAATGTTGCTTCTTATTAATATAATACATCCAGAGTCACAGCAGTATTTGACCAACCATAACTGATGCTGAATGTGCATGTCGTCATATAATATGAAGGGCTTATTTCAATAGTGGTACAAGTCCATTACCTACACTTTTCTGTCTATAATGTTTCCGAAATTAGTGGTCCAAACAAACATAAATAAAGGTTCATCTCTAGCAAGAAGCCATATGCTTGAATATTTCTGGTATCTCAACTGCAGATTTTTCAGCACTCATTTAACTTTACGACTCTATATCTCAAAATTAACAAAAATGGACTTGTACCACTATTGAAATAAGCCCTTCATATGCACACACAGCACATCGATCTCGTGAGGCACAAGGCTCTCATAACGAAGTACATACGTCGGTCAACAGATGACACTAGGAAAAGTATGTTAACTGCGCTTTTTAGTTGCTACTTGCGACTCTTAGTTGCGATTTGTCACAGAAATCGCAGTTTGACTCGGTAGCGAATAGCGTAGTATGAACTTTGCTCAACAGATGGCAGTGCTAACTGCGCTTTTTAGTTGCTACTTGCGACTCTTAGTTGCGACTTGTCACGGAAATCGCAGTTAGACTCCATAGCGTACCGCAGAGATGGACGTAGTACGAACTTTGACCCACAGATGGCACTGTTAACCGCGCTTTCTGGTTGCTACTTGCGACTCTTAGTTGCGACTTGTCACGGAAATCGCAGTTAGACTCCATAGTACGAACTTTGGCCAACAGATGCCACTGTTAACCGCGCTTTTTAGTTGCTACTTGCAACTCTTAGTTGCGACTTGTCACGGAAATCGCAGTTAGACTCCATAGCGTACCGCAGAGATGGACGTAGTACGAACTTCGGCCAACAGATGCCACTGTTAACCGCGCTTTTTAGTTGCTACTTGCGACTCTTAGTTGCGACTTGTCACTGAAATCGCAGAAAGCAGTGCTAAATTCGACCAATAGATGGCTCACGTCTTTCAGTGTGAAATACTACTTGCGACTGCTAACTGTGACTGAAATCGCAGTTAGATTCTGTAAAGTTGCTACTGTGATATCTGTGACTTCTCAGTCACTGTGATTTCTAACAGATACGCGATTTCCTGCCCACCACTAGTTGAGCGTGATGTCTGCTAGTGCAGTGTAGAGCTATACAAATTACTGTATGTTGCAAACGGATCTGTTATTGCGTACTGAAAAGTGTCACATCGTTTAATGTAATTTGAGAAGCAATGAGATTGAATCGGCTCCTTCTGTCAAGGAAGTACTGCCTATTTGGGAGTCGTTCTTCGTTCGAAGTACTGCTGGTATTTACTCTGTTTGTATGTACCATTGTGACGTGTTTACGGTTGTGACTGGATGACTTTAATTTGTAGGGTCATCGGACGAAGTATACGTTGCCGGAAAAAATTAAGAAGAAACTTGCCAGTGGCCCTGGGTTAGAAGAATTTTTGCAAGAACCTGAGAGGGACTGGAGCAATTACGATGGAAAATTGAAACGCGAGAAAGGTGAATCTGAACGATTAAGATTGCCACCATGGTTGAAAACTAACATTCCAACCGGCAAAAATTTTAGTAAGATAAAAGACCAATTACGTCAATTGAATTTACATACAGTATGTGAAGAAGCAAGATGTCCCAACATAGGGGAATGCTGGGGCGGTGGTACACATGGAACCGCTACAGCGACAATAATGGTAATTTTACTGTATATTTGATTTAAAATGATGCTGTGCCCCCAAAGCCATGGTTGATGCTTGTTTTTATCAATTCGTCTACCCCATTCTTCCTTGTGATACAACCTTTTAACTAAAACACGTAATGTTTCTGTAGAAAACTCGAGCTCCAAATTGAAGGGGTGTTAAATTACTCTTTCAGAGAGATGCAAGTAGGTTTGCAGAAATAAAGTTTGGTGGTAAAGAATGAACCTTTCACTTTGCTGCGGATTGAATACCAGTTTGAGATTTACACCTGCTGACATTCCATTGTAGACCCTTGCATTTCATGGGCAGTACTATTACTGGCTTAACTATTCATGCTAATTTTGCTGTTCACATCACACATAGTTTGCCAGTATTTCTTGTACTCTTTAAATACTACTTATGCTTTCTTGCATATAAAATTATAATACTTGGTCACTTCGCTTTTTTACAACACCGAGGAACACTGTAACAACACTGCCCAAGACAGAAAACTACCAACTTCAATGTTTACAGTTCTTGAGAATGTACTTTTTGCCATGGTTTATTGAACATACTTTGGTATGACCAAAAAACAGTAGCATATGTGTGTGTGTGTGTGTGTGTGTGTGTGTGTGTGTGTTTTGTATTGTCTGTGGTTTCTATCAATTAATATTTATTTATGGAGGACACCAGCTTGATAATTAATATTTGCTCATTGTATTGAAACTATAAGTTAATAATCTGACAATTTTTTAACTGAAATCTAAGGAAGTGTAAATATTTCTCATATAGAATAAATGTATTTGTTTACAGTTGTTGGGTGATACCTGCACACGAGGCTGTAGATTTTGCTCAGTGAAAACATCAAGAACACCTCCACCACCAGATCCAAATGAACCATTACATACTGCTACAGCTATTGCATCATGGGGATTGGATTATGTGGTTCTAACTTCAGTTGACAGGGATGGTATGTTAATTGTTAAGTGTAATCTTTCTTGTTTTTTTTTTTTTTTTTTTTTTTTTTTTTTTTTTTTTTTTTTTTATCTGTGGACATACTCAGCTAATTACATTTTTCATAGATGGGTTTAATGACAGATTTTAACAATGATTAACAAGCTAATTTAGAGTTAACATAGTTAATTTCTGTTTCATGGGTGCGAGTTGTATGTTTACATTTCACAAGGGGGCCTTATGGGCTGGCCATCGTTGATTTTCTTCATGCTTACCGAAGTGCATAATTCTTAAAAACACCTTGAAAGGTCAGAAGATTTCAAAGTGTTCTTAAGTATGACGTTTGTAACTTTTTTGACATAACTGTAGGTGGCAGAGCGCATGTCTTGTGATCATAAAGTAGCTGGTTCAAATGTTGCTAGTAGTATAATTTTTATACTTCTATTTAAATTTGATATTTATAATAAATAGAAATATTAACAAATATAAATGTTAATCAACTCATAGTGAATCATAATTTTTAATAAAAATTCCTTTTTGGTTTTAATTACTATTGGCATGAAAATGCCAGTATTAGCAATAAATTAAAATATGATGCTGAAATGCAAAATGTCAAACAGGTTTAAAAAATAATATATAAAAACAAAGATGAGGTGACTTACCGAACGAAAGCGCTGGCAGGTCGATAGACACACAAACAAACACAAACATACACACAAAATTCAAGCTTTCGCAACAAACTGTTAATTAAAAAATAATTATTTCTAGAGCTCTAAGTACGTGATTATTTTTTAATGAACATTCTTTTTTGCTAGTAAATATGGGATTTAAATAAGTCTACTAGCAAGAGTGAAACCACTGGCTTTACAATTATAAGACCACTATTCTACACTGTGACCTACTGACAACTAAGTAACAAGTGTGTTCTACTGAACAGCTCTTGGAAATCTTCTATTCTTCAGAGGTGATTTTACTTTTAAGTTGGGGGATGGGGGGCTGGGAGAGAACAGTCATACTACTTACGGAAACTCATGTCTGGACAGTGGCTTTTTTGAATTATATAAGATGAAGAAAATCAGAGAGTGCCAGTTCATGTGAAGTCTGCTTGTTATTATCTAGGTAACAGTCACACCTTGTAAGAACTTCAACCCAATGGAAGGTATAATTTTTCTCTGCATCCTTGCACTTCAAGTTGATTAAATAGAAACCAGTTTAGAAAAACAGGAAGTTCATTTTATGTACCATGTCCAATGAGTCCTGAAGGATAATAGGATAAACACTGGGGCATTTATTCTGACCTGTAAAGGCATGCATTTCTCCAAATAAAATGAAAATAATGGTCTCTGAATGTAACATAAAACTGTAAGTGATGTTTCAAAGGCTTGAACTTTGACCACATGTTGTATCGTTATATAAACAACCAATCTGCGGAGATTGTAGCTGGTCATTTTGAGAGGGTGCTCTGTATGGAAAGAAACCACTTTGCATAAACTGTAACTTACTGACTTGCCAGGTCTTTAAGAAGTAGTGCAAAACACAAGCACACAATCTCCAAATGATTAATGTACTTCCAATCTCAGAAAAAAAAATCCAGATCCATACATCCTGTACTGATAACAAAAAAAAATTGACTTGCGTAACATTCAATGTACTAAATGTAGCTAAAGTGTGTACACACTCTCCATCCTCAATAATAGGTCCTGGTGGCCTCCCAAGCATTTCGCTTCTGGAAAAAAAGATTGTCGCCCACTAATCCTTCTACATCTACACTGAGGACTTCTGCCTCCTTTCATCGAGCAGAATGGTATCCTCCATAACAAATCTGTTGGAGGTGGTGATTGGGGGGGGGGGGGGGCAGGAGGAGGGAGGAAGGCTAAACCCTATCTCTAGACCCACTCCCACATCCACGTGTTACCCCCTTCCCCCACTGGGTCATGGTTCTTTTGTGACTTCGTGCGTGACACCCTTGGGGCCTTGAGCTATTGCTGCCCATTCTTTCTTCCTGCACTGCATTTCCTTCCCTGTGCTCCTCCCTCCCCCATCCTCGCTCCTTACCCACTCCCACCTCTTCCTCTCCTCTCAGTGTTCTTAATTATGTTGACCTGGCTAACCACCTGGTTTCGCATATTCCTTACAGTTTTTTTGTTCTTGCCTGTTCTCTTTCATCCTGTTTGACATTTTTGGTCCCACCTTGGTGTTTGACCTCCACTTCTAAATTTTCTGTCTTTAATGTGAGCTATTTGTGGATGAACTCTCTCCCTAGCATCTGCAGCATGGTTTCTTCTGATTCTTCTGCCCCCCCGCCCCCCTTCCTTCCCCACTGTAGCCCCCTCGAACCCGCTAAGTCACCAGTATTGTAGTCAGTCTGTGTGGTGAGGCTGTTACGAACTCATCAGGCTGAGTTCCGTTAAAACACAGGGTTTACACTTCTGACACCTGAGCTGTTGCCTCCACCTGTATGCCTAGGAGTGGTTGCTTGTCATTTTGGAGCATTGGAACTTCCGGCAATGGCCGCCTTGCCAAATGGCTCTTGCCGTGGCTCGATGGCACCCGTGGGGAGAGCCCCTGATAGGAGCGGGTGGTATTAGGGCAGATGCTTTTTTCATGAAGTGTATCAAGCCGCAAAAATCTCTCCATTCACAAATGGCAGTCTGTTATATTGGTAACAGGTCATTGAATGCTGCTTCTTATGACCCTGCAGCCTTCCCTTCCCTGGCTACACCCTGGGATGTGGGCCAGACTTGCCGGCTTGGGGTGAAACACTTTTCCCACTACCCGGTCTGTACTAGGTTGGGTGGGGACGCATTTACCACCATAGAGCCGTTGTTTTTTGTGAAGAATATTGAGGATAAGTTGGGCAAAGTAGAGTCTCTCACTAAGAAGCTATCTGGTTTCCTGTTGATCAGAGCTTCTGATGCCATCCAGTCTGTGGCTCTTCATGCTCGTTATCATCTTGCCGATATCCCAGTATCTGTTACTCCGTGCTAGTCTCTGAATATGGTCCAAGGAGTGGTTTTTCATATGGACCTTATCCTTCAACTTGATGAGGAACTCCAGGCTAATCTGGAGTGACGCGCGCTCAGTTTTTTCACCATGCGCAGAAGGGTAGTAAAGACACATGCCGATACTGGTACCTTTATTCTGGGCTTTGAGGGAGATAAAGCCCCAGAGAAGGTCCAGGTTGTGTGTTACTGATGTGAAGTGAAGCTGTGCATCCTGCCATCCATGAGGTGCTTTCGGTGCATGCATTTTGGGCATATGTCTTCCCGCTGTACGATGGACTCTCTGAGTGGTGACTGCGGACACAGACTCCATGAGTGGAACCCCTGTGTTCCACCACCTGTGTGTGCAAATTGTCATGACTGCCACTCTGCACACTCACCAGATTTCCTAGCTTACAAGAAAGGAAAGAAGATACAATAATATAAGTCCCTGGATCGTCTGTCTTATACCGAGGCTTGTCAAAAATATGATACACTCCATCCATTGTCGATGTCTTCTACTTTTTCTATGTTACATCCGTTCGCCTTCCTTACGCCAGTCCTGTCCCCCTCTCCTATCACCCTTCCCTGCGATTCCCACTCCCTCTCGCTGGCAGAAGAAGTGTCTGGATCTTGCAGAAGCTTGCTCTCTCTCCATGCCCTGCCCTCCTCAGCCTCCAAAAGAGGAGGAGAAGAAGAAGAAGAAACACAAGTCCCAAGACACGGCCCCTGCGATGGCCCTTAAGGTGCCATCTCCTCCTTCGCAACCAGAATCTGACATCTTATTTAAGGATGTCACCCCATCCTCCTTGGTGATGGATGGTGTCCTGGTGGCATGATTGGCTGCAACTCGTTCACTGCCCATTTGGATACCCACTCCGCTATCATTCAACGGAACTGTAGTAGCAACTGCTATCACTTCCCAGATTTGCAGTCCCTTATTGCCTTTTACTCAGTAATTTGTGTTCTCCACAAATCTCACTTTATTGACGCTCACTCATCGTCCCTTCGTGGGTGTCGTGCTTTCTGTTAGCGGAACCAGGTCAGCTCTTTGAGGGTTTCCAGTGGCGTATGCATGTTGGCCTGTGCGGATATTGTCAGTACATGGATCCTCCTCCATTACACATTGGAAGCAGTTGCCATTTGGTACCAATTGGACTGTGCAATCTCTTATCTCCCTGCTGACAGGCCACCTACAACAGCTACCCTTACTGTCCTCTTCAGCAACTCTCCCCTCCCTTCCTCCTCCTTTGGGATTTTAATGCCCATCACCCTTTCTGCGGGAGTGCTTCTTCATCTAGTCGGGGGCTCCTCAGTGACCAATTTCTTGTGGATCAAGATCTGTGTTTTCTTAATTATGGTTCTCCCCTACTCATTTTAGTGCTGCATATGGCACTTTCTCTGCCATTGATATTTCGTTCTCTTCCCCTCCCCTTCTACCTTCCTTACACTGGTTGCCACATGAGGACCTCTGTGTTAGTGACCACTTCCTGTTGATTCTCTTGTTTCCTTCCCACCTCCCCATGACCAGGTTACCCCACTGGGCTCTCTGTCATACTGATTGGCCTCTATATACCTCCCAGGTCATGTTTCCACCTTCTTTGTCAGATTGCACTGGGTTCATTCCATGTAAAAGGGACCAATATTAAAAAATCCCCTCACTCGACCCTCTCCAAATCTAATGGAATTTGGTGTGAAGGTTGTATATGGTCTTTAATGAGTATATATCAAATTTCAGTCCAGTATCTTCAGTGGTTGAACTTTTAGAGGCTTTTAAAGAGAGGCTACTCACCTTCACATCGCATCCGAAAATGCAAATGTGCCAAGTTTGCTAGGCTTTTTTAAAAGTTCTAGCAGACATTTGGTCATTTACTCTAGTATACATAGACTACTTTTCATGTTGAATCACACTATGGCAAAGATTAGGGATTTAGCCACACCTACATATAGACAAGTCCACAGCTCGTGGTATTGTGGTAGTGTTCTCACTTCCTGCACACGGTGTTCTAGGTTCGATTCCCAGCACATTCAGGGATTTTCCCTGCCTCAAGATGACTGGGTGTTGTTGTGTTGTCATCATCATCATCATCATCATCATCATCATCCATCCTCATTACGGTCAGAGGAAGGCAATGGCAAACTACCTCTGCTAGGACCTTGCCTAGTCAGCATTGCAGGTCTCCTGCATTTTCCCCCTATCCTCCTTGGAGTATGGGACCTCATCATCATCAAATACAAATAAAAGGCTCTAAAGTGGGTAAAAAATTTGTCACGCTATTCTCAAAGACAAGGTTTGACTGACCACTGCTACTTTTCATGTGAACCAATCACATCAAAGCTTTAGAGGGCTAATCCTATCTATGATATCTATATGTGGATGAAATTTAACTAACATTGGATGCCTAGACGAAAAGATGTACATCTGCAAAGTTGGTCAAAATTTTCTGTGCACAAATTTTAGTGTTTTTTTTTTTTTGGGGGGGGGGGGGCAATATCTCAACTGTCTTGTTCAATCCTTTTTTTCTTGCTACAGCTGAAAAGAGCATGCTCCAAACTTTCAAAGCTATATTGTATAATTTACTGGAGCTTGAATATTGATGAGTAAGAATATCTATCAAAAGTAGGAAAAATGGATTATCAATAAATACAAAAAATTAACACAGTTTGAAGTAGTAAATCAAAAAATTCGTAATTGTAGTGTCTTTTAATAGTATAAGATTTGCCTTTGGTTTAAGGAATGTAACTGTGCTTTTGGGAAGTGTTTTTACATTATTTTACAGCATAAAATATAAATATAATAAAACCTTAGAAAATGCCCATAAGATTACAAAATCTAGATCATAATGGACCGCTATGTTGCTTTAGAACATTTTAACTCTACAGTGCGTGGTGGTGCGTATATGCATTGTCACTCAGTTTCCATCGGCATAATAAGCAGCAGTAGTTTTTTAAGGCTCTGTCCTTGCAGCAGTGATACATTGCTGAATCACCACTTTCAATTGTTGCTTTCATTGTTGGTTGTTTTCACAGTTTGTCTTCTGTTCGGTGTAATCTTTGGCGTTTACATTGTACATTCTTAGTGTTTAGTACTGAGTATTTGAATAATCAGTAATCATTGTTGTAGCTGAAGGTAAGCACTAAAACTATGTGTTTTGATACGCTTATTCGTATATTTGATACACAAACAAGTCTGAATCAGATATGCTTCAAACCAGGATATTCACGAGCTTTCAGAATTGCCTGTTACAGGTTAATAAACTGTTGTATAAAGTGAACCAAAGGACCCTTGCACCCCGCTACTTGGGCGGATCAGATGGAGTTGATTGCCGTAAGTCAGCACCATTCTATTATGGAAAAAGGCAACTACAATCAGTTAAGGAAATGTCACCAGTGGACAAAGAGCGTATATGCCTGGGCTTGATTTTTGCTGGAGATACCCAAATGTGTCCATACCATAATGGCTTGTTGATTACAAAGTTTCAATTCCTGCAGAAGACCCATTGGTAAAGAAAAACATGTAATCATGAAGGATTTAACATCAATAACCATTGCGGTGTCTCATGTATTGAAGTTACTGACTAATGATGTTTTTTAAATATGGTTGGAAAATTTGTACCAAATGTAGACATAAAGTGGCCCAAAAAGAATCATCCCACCAAGATAAGCAAGAATCACCATCCACTGAAGACATAGATGTTGTTGATGCTTGCTTTACTGCTAATACTTCATTATCATCGCTTGGAGAGTCAGTGGATTCAATGGTATACATAAACCGCAAAGTTCTGAAAGCCGAAGGTAATTGCCACAGCTGCTAGTGTGAGCCCAGCAGATATTGCTCAAATACAAATGGAAGAATGCCAAAAATGTAAAGATATGGACATCTTAATTGGAGAACTTAAGATTAAACTTCAGACGTCAAGCAGTTGCTGTAAATTTCAAAGTTTGACCCTGGCCAAATAGCTGGTCTATTGAAAAAATGGCTAAAGAATTTGCTGTTTCAAGTAAAATGGTGAAGAAGGCTAGGAAACTTAAGATGGAAGATGGGATTTTGGAAACATCTGTAAATCAAAAAGGGGTAAAGCTCAGTCTTGAAGTAAAATAAAATGTCCTCACTTTTTGTTTTGAAGATGATGAGCTTTCTGGTTTATGTCCTGGCGGAAAGGATTGTGTTGCAGTGAGAATAAATGGGTAAAAGATTCACAAACAGAAATGCCTGCTCCCTTGTAACCTGAAAGAAATGTTCATTGCTTATTGTAAGCAATATGGAAATCAACTGAGCTTCTCAAAATTTTGTGAGCTCTGGCTGAAATGGTGTACTACAAGTCTTCTGGATAACATTCAGTATGTGTATGTACAGTTCACCTAACTGTCTAATGTTGGCTTCAGCAACATCCAGCCTAGATTACTGCAAGAATTTGATGAAAAAAACTGTATGCAGTTTGGAATCAAAAGATTGTATGCAGCAACATTGTGAGGAATGGCCAGGAAAAATGCAACTAGAGGCTTTTTTTGAAGGTGCTTTTAAAGACTATGACTTGTAGAAAAACAACGGAATACAAGCAATGGGTCCATACCGACAGACACAGTAGAGACATGTCAGGAACTGTGAAAGATCTCATGGAGGCACTGATTTTGAACATCACCAATTTAAGAAGCCACCACTTTGTGCCAAAACATTAAAGTTTGTACCTTAAGCAGCTAAAAAGAAATCTTGCAGAAAATGAATTAATTATATTGATGGATTTTGCTGAGAATTATTCATTTGTTATTCAGGATGCTCTGCAAAGATTTCATTTGGAGAATAGCCAGGCCACATTGCACCCATTTGTTGTCTAGTTTGGTGATGAAGAACGTCAAGAGTATTAGCACTTGTATGATCAGCAACTGTCTCTGTCATGATGCCATTGCTGTTCATGTCTTTCAAATAAAGTTTATAGCTTATTTAAAGACAAAGCTTGAAAACATTGAGAACATTTATTTATTACTTTAGTGATGATGTTTCAGCTGCTCAGTATAAGAATTTCAAAAATTTCATCAATTTATGTCTGCATGAAAAGGATTTTGGCATCACTGCCGAGTGGAATTCTTTTGGAAGAAGCCATGGTAAATCGCCTTGTGATGGCATGGGAGGAACAGCAGAAAGGCTAGCAGCCTGTGCTAGTCTGCAGAAACCCTTAGATTCGTTCAAATCCTGTGATGATGGTATTCCAGTCAAAGTTTTTTTATGCCCCAAACGAAGAGACTAAAAAAAAATCTGCTTGATCAAGGAACAAGGTTTGCCATAGGACATGCAATATCTGGAACAAGAGAAAATCAATTTAAGCCAGTTAATTGTAAACAGCTCAGAGCAATTACAGATTCAAATGATGCTGCAGCATTCATAGTTCATGCCTTTGAAGCAGATGAAGAAATTCCAGCAATCTCAATTGCAAACTTACAACCAGGACAATATGTTGCAGGTATGTATGCCAATTTATGGTGGTTTGGAAACAAGTGAAGTTCCACATTAATAATAAGATGTCCTCATCAGCTTTATGCACCCACACTGTTCTGCTTGTTCCTTCCACTGGCCAACTGCTAATGACACTTTCTGGATTCTGAGCAACATATTTTCATGATTTAAGAAGCACCATCAACATCAGGATGACAATACAGTTATCCACAATTTTCCCTTGACAAAATTGTAGAACTGTTAAGCCAAAAATATAACTGACTCATTAGTATTTTTGTTTTGCAAATTTTTTTGTTGTGTATTATACTTGTTTTTATGGCATGTGTTAAATTAATGCTTGAAACTGATTTATATACTGGAATAAAAAAATTGATTATGGGACTTAATGAGCAAAGTGTTTCACTCTTCAATCTTCTCGAAGAGCTAAAATAATACCTTTCGAAACCTTTTTTTTTTTTTTTTTCCAGCTGCTGCAGGGGAAAAAGGATGAACAATATACAGTTGAGATATTGCTCCCCAAAAATACTCTAAAATTTGCATGTAGAAAATTTTGGGCAAGTTTGCATATGCTTATCTTTTCATCTAGGCATCTAATGTTAATTAAATTTGATCCATTTACAGACATCACAGGTAGGAATAACCTTCTGAAGTTGTGGTGTGATTGGTTCGTATGTAAAGTAGCAGTTGTTGGTCAAACCTTGTCTCTCAGAATAGTGCAACAAATTTTTTAGCCGCTTTTGAGGCTTGTATCTATACTTAGATGTGGCTAAATCCTTAATTTTTGCCATGGTGTGATTCAGCATAAAAATGTGTCGTATCTATTAAAGCAAATCCTAGCAAACGTGGGACATTTGTACCTTCGTATGTATTGTGAAGATGAGTAGCCTCTCTTGGAAATCCCTTAAAAATTCAACCACTGAAGATACTGGACTGAAATTTGGTACACAAACATCAAAGACCATATAGAACCTTCACACAAAATTTAATTAGATTTGGAGACAGTTGAGTGGGGACTCGTGGTCCCCTTGATGTGGAATGACCCATTGATGGAGTCGTACTTGATCTGTCAAGTAAGATAATGTATGCTGCCAGCATTGCCGTTCCCCATTTGACAGGCCCCGTTTGCCTTTGGCCAGTTCCATGACAGAGCACGGCTGCTGCTGCTGCTGCTGCTGCTATCTGTGATTGTAGCTGCGCCTTGTAGCATATTAAGCAGCACATGACCACTGCAGTCTTAATTACCTTTAAATGTCTCTGCACCAAAGCCTGTTACTTAATCAAACAGAGCAAATGGGTATGTTGGGAAAGCTTTGTCTCCTCTTTGGGTTCTTCTGTCCCTTCATTGCCGGTGTGGGATACATTGTGTACCCTCCAAGGTTGTCAGCGGCGGTCATCCATTCCGGACCTTGCCCTTCCAGGCGGTCTTTGTGTACAGATCCATCAGTTTTCGCAGAACACCTCATGATTCATTTTACAACAGCATTGATGTCAGCCTCCTATTGTGCTGCCTTCCTCCTCTGGAAGCAGCGGGCTGGAGCTTCCTGCTTATGTTTTACCCCTTGTCGGGTTGAATGAGAGCTTCATCTGGCACTCTCTTCTTCCCATAATCAGCTCCTGGCCCTGGTTCCATCCATAACCAATTGCTTCCACACCTCAATTCTCTGCATGATCAATATTTCCTTCAGGTGTTTGACTATATTTGGCTCCAAGGCATTTTCCCCTCTCAGTGGAGAGACAGTTTTGTGGTTCCCATCCTTAAGTCTGGCAAGGGTCTGTTGTCCCTTGATAGTTAAGAGCCCATCAGCCTGAACAATGTTCCCTTTAAGTTATTCGAATGGATGGTGGCTCTTCGGCTCAATTGGGTCCTTGACTCTTGGGATCTTTCATCTCTCTATCAGTGTGGCTTTCAGGAGCGATGATCTCCGATTGATAATCTGCTTCATTTAGAAACCACAGTTTGGCAGGCCTTTACTCAGTGCTGCCATTTGATTATCTTGTTGCAGTTTTCTTCGATCTTCGTAAAGTCTATGACACAACTTGGCACCATCACATCCACCTTTATGCTCCGAGGATGGGGTCTGTGGGGCCCCCTACTGATTTTTATTCGCCAGTTCCTGCCCCACTGGTTGTTCTGAGTTCAGATTGGCACTGTTCTCAGCTCTCAGTGGACTTACGAGAATGGCGTTCTACAGGGCTCAGTATTAAGTGTCCTTTTTCTAATCGCTATTAATGGACTTGTGGACTCTGCGGGATTGTTGGTCACACTGGTTCTGTATAGGGGTGATTTCTGTATTTGGGATAGCTTCCATTCGGTGGCCTCTACAGAGCAGCAGCTCCAGTGCGCGATTCCACATGGACACATACACATGCGGTTTTCAGATCTCTCCCCGTAAGTCAAGGGTGGTACATTCGTTGCTCTACTACTACAGTCCATCCTGATCCACAGCTCTACATCAATGCGCAACACCTGCCCATGGTTCCCCAGTTCCATTTCTTGGGTTTTCTTTTTGACAAGCTTACTTGATTGCCCCTTATCCGTCGTTTGAAGGTTGGCTGTTTGTGTAAACTCAATGGCCTTGGCTTCCTTACCCACACGTCTCGGGTTGCGGATCATTCGACCCTTTTCTGCCTTTACCGGGCATTAATTCTGTCCTGTCTGGACTATGGCTGTCATGTTTATGGATCAGCTACCCCTTCCACATTGCTCCTCTTGGACCCGGTTCACCATTGTGTTCTCTGTTTAGTCACTGGTAATTTTCACCTTAGCTCTGTCGATAGTCTTCTGGTTGGTGCTGGGGTCCTTCCCCTTTCAATTTGGTGCTCCCACCTGCTGGTTTCATATGCCATCACTATCTAATCTTCCCCTGCTCACCCTTCCTAGTCTGTTCTTTTTCCAGCTTTGGGCCATCACCTGCCAGCTGCTTGCCCTCGGGTGGGTTTACCGGTTGGGTTCTGCCTCGCTTCTCTCTACCGTAAGTTTCATCTTCCCTGCTTGTCCTCTTCCACATGTTCTCTTTCGCCGCCCCCCCCCCCTCCCCTCCCCCCTGCTTAGTTCCGCAGCCAGGGATTCAGATGGATCTTTTCCAGAATGAAAGCTTCTATTGCTGTTCCGTTGTTTGTTTCGAACACTTGAATGGGAGTTTCAGGATGCCATCGTTTTTTACACTGATGGCTCTAAATCTGCTGATCATGTGGGATAGACCTTCATATCGTCTGTTGGCACAGAACACCATCTCTTGCATGCTGCATGTGGGGCGTTTAGTGCAGAATTGGTCATCTATCGGGCCCTCGTTTTATTAAACAGTCCTCCCTCAGCTGAGTTTTGTTATGTATGGACTCAATGAGTGGCCTTCAGGCTATCGCTCAGTTTTCCCCTCCACCCCTCAGTCTCTGCCATCTACAGCCTCCTCGCTGATCTTGCTGATGCTGCTTGTTTGGTTGATTTCCTTTGGGTTCCTGACCACATAGGTATCTCAGACAATGAACTTGCTGATCGTCTGGCTGGTGAGCGGGGGGTTCTCCGTGACCCCTCTGGGGGTGGATTTACGGCTTTCCATCAAATCCCTTTTTGCTCAGTCGTGGGCTGACTCTTGGGAGACTACCTCCTTGTCAAGTAAACTTCATGCAATCAAGGAGACTTTAACCATGTGTTCTTACCTGTGCCTCGTCCGGCAGAAATCTACCATCCTCTGCAGTCTTCGTATTGCCCATACTAGGTTGACCCATGGTTTTTGTACTCCGCAGTGTGCTGTCCTGCCCCCCCCCCCTCCCCCCACCCCAACCTTGTGTAGTTTTGGGGCTCCTCTCAGTGATCCATATTTTGCTGGACTGCCCCTGCCTTTTGGCCTTTCACACTAAATATGCCCTCTCACCTCTCTTGTCACGGGTTTAGTGGACGATCCTTGCATGATTTCGTCTGTTCTTGGTTTTCTTCATGAAAGTGGTTTTGTGCTCTCAGGTATATGTCCTTGAATCTTCCTCTGGAAGTAGTTAATGATTTAGCATAGGCGTTGGTTATGGAGGCATTGATGTTACTTCCACGCTGGCCAGGTTCTTCCTGCCTTTAGCTACATTTTGTCTGGTCTGTTTGCTGTTTTGTTTCTCCTTTTCTTGTGTCTTATTCCGCTGTTGTTGTCCTCATTGTATCATGATAATGGTATGGTGTGTGGGTGTCGGGACGAGTCGAGTTGGTGGCATTGCTCCATGACCCTCAGTACGTAGCGTTTCTGGGGGCACCCCTGCTCTCCCTGTTTCCACTGAACCCTCTCCTGTTCTTTGCTCTTTCTGCTGTCCCAACATCCCCTTTCCCTCTTTGTTTGCATGCTGACTGGACTGCGCTGTTTGCATTGTTCCTCCCTTAATTTCTGCCATCCTAAATCATCTGAAGGTCAGAGAAAAGACAAAATATACACATTGCTTTAGAGCAACATTGCCAGTAAAAGTAATTGAAAAACAATATGACGGCTAATAGGTACCTTTGTTTGCAGCTAAATCAAAGATGAATCCAGTGAGATTGTATGGAAAAAGGAAGTGTAAAACCACAGTGTTTCCTCCTCTGGGCACTCTGCTTTATGACTGTGACAGTTCAAGTTTGGAGTTAGAGATTCTAGTGGACAGTTCTAATGAAGATCCAGATTACCAGCCTCAAACTTCATGAAATAATCTTTTGACAGTCATAGGAGAAACTGATTCTGAAGTTGATGAAGTGGCTTTTACACATCACAAATGCAACATAGTGGCACACCGGGACCCTCAAGCTCCAACAAGAATAGAGCTTCCCCAGCAAGTCAGTTCAAATGGGTGAAGCAAGACCTTATGTGTGTGTATTCAGATCTTTCTCATGAATTATGTGAATCATGTAGTGAAACTCCTTTACAATACTTCAGAAAACTATATGACACTGAGATGATAAAACTGATTGTCAATCAGACAAACCTATATCCTCTGCAGCAAACATCATTGAATACAAATGTAAATGATATGGGGCAATTCATTGGCATGCTAATTTACATGGGTGTAATAAATTTGCCTTCACATACCGATTATTGGGCTCAGTCTGCTAATATAGAAAAAATATCCAGTGTTAAGAGTTTGAGAAGATTTTAGAAACCCTGCAGATACCATCACTTCTCAAATAATGAGAATTCTGCCAGTTCTAGGGACAGGTTGGTGAAAATTAGACCTGTTCTGGATGCTGTAGTGAGCAAATGTCAAAACCTTCATGCAGAAAATATTCAGTCAATGAAATTATGTTTCCGTATAAAGGTACAAGGGCTGGCAAATTTACGTCAATATATTCGGAACAAACTCCCCAAATGGAAGTTCAAGACTTTTGTATGAGCAGCAGTGTCTGGAATTGTATATGATTATATTTCATATACTGATAAATGTGTGATTACAGACTTATCAGAAGATTCAAAGAAATTTGGAATTGGTGGCCAAGTTGTAATTCTGCTATGTAAGACAATAGCTCAGCCGCTAAACCAAAGAGTGTACTTTGAAAGCTCCTTTTCCACACTGGAACTGTTCATTTTCCTGACAAATAAAATGGACATAGATCTCTGGGAACAGTACATAGGAACTGCATAAAAGATTTCCCACTTGAACCAGAGGTCACTACTGAAACGAGGTTGGGGAAGCTATGATTATAGGTTGGATGAAAATTACGGAATCATCATAGGTGGACAGATAACAAGGTAGTGTGTTTAGCAAGTTCATTTTGTGGAATAGAACCAGTGAAGTCTGTGAAACGTTGGAATACTGTTAAAAATGAAAGACAGATGTGCCATGTCCAAACATTGTGTCTACAATAAACAGAGTGCCTCAAAGCATTGGTACCTGAGAATTTTTGGCTGTTTATTGGACCTGTATGCTGTCGTTGCATATTTGTTTTTTTGCAGTGACACCTGTGATATGAAAATTTCATTAAAATCATTTCGAGTAGACATTGATGATGCTTTGATGGATGCAAACAAAAAGAAAGCAGGAATATCTAGTAAGGAGTCGCCAACTTCTAAGAAGAGAGAGAAGATTCCAGTGCCTGTACAAGATGTGAGGTTCGATGGCCTTGATCACTGGCCCATTTGTGGATGAAAGGGTCATTGTCATTATTGCCCAAGAGGTTACTCAAGTCTTGTGTTCCAAGTGCAGTATAATTTTGTGTTTTGTGCCTGGAAGAAATTGTTTCAAAGCTTTTCATACAAAATGTAATTGAAATGTGAAATTATGGGAAATTATCCATCACTGGTAATCTTTGTTTCCAGTTGTTGTATGTATCAGGAGACTGATATTCTCATGTATAAAGACAATAAGTTGGTTATGGACACATTTATCACAAATGAACTGAAGTGAAGCAGAAAGTAGATTGCCTTCAAATTTCAGTATATCAGTCTCACTCTTTGGCAATGTTGCTCTCAAGCAACATTCTGTATTTTTTATGTAATGAATAAATATTACAATTAAAACATTTATCATCATTATTCTAAGTCTATATAATGAGGACAAACCAGGAAAAGTTTTTTTCTCTACATCTTTTATATTTTCCAAATAAAGGGTTAACTGAAACTAAAACTCTGAGAAAAGAAGAAGAAAACAAGGTACAAAGTTTAAAGAAAGAAGGAAACAAAGGGGCAGATTGATCTGGTAACACTAAGGACTTCAGATTCTTGAATATCACAAATGGAAATAAAAGATTGGCTACAATCCCAAGTGCTATCAGCTTACATTGAAATGTGATATAAATATTTGCCATTTTCACCTTCCCCTTCCCCCTGATTGCTCACAGTGATTATCTGATGGAACTGCAATAACCACTTCCGACACTGTGCTGAATGTAATAACATCCTGTCCAGTGGTTGGCGATGCCCTGCAGGAAACAACATTCTCAGCATACAGCTTCCTATAATCTACATTAGTCTTATTTGTAATTATTTCTTACTATTACTTACTGCTAATGTCTCTATTTTTCTTTTTCTTTAAAATCATCTGGCTGTTTGTAATAGTAAGACTGTGATTATTGCTGATGCTTGATTACATTACTCTCACCTTCTTTATTAACTATGTTAACTCCTAATGAGAAAAATTACAACCAGTGTAATTAAATTGATTTCTAATTGATTTGTAGCTTTTTATGCAGTCTTATAGTTGTGAAATATACTTTTCTCTGCTTGTGCAATTGGCCCTGTAAATTGTCCTACTTTTTCTTGCCATGCTAAGCTGTACAATGTGTGACAGATGGTTAATTATTTCACAAGTGTCACTAATTTACCCATATCTTCTCCCAGTGAATAGAATACTCCTCCTATTTACCTTATATCTGGAATCTCAGAAAACTTTAGCTCTATGATCTTCTCTCCTTCAGAGATCACTAATGAGGTGTGTGATATTGTGGTCAATCCTGAACGATGTGGGTTAGTGTCCATCACTTCATGTAGAGGCAAACTTGTCATATGGCCTCCCACAGGCTGCCTAGAAGCACTTGGCATAACTGTTTGTAGCATATTGTAATTTGCAATCAATATCTGCACATCTTGAACTGGGCCTTCTTTTCCACCAACAAAACTTTCACACAATCAAACTGTCTGGAACTTATCTCAAACTGTGTATATAATTTGCATATGTTAATATTCCACTGGAGAAAAATATAAAAGTATGAGAAAGATAATAGCTGGCCATTACCTATCTCTTCTGAAGGGCTGACTGATTGGACAAATGCTGCTGGGTTGTTGTTGCTTATACCGGTATGTGATCTGACCAAAAGCCCAAAGGTGTGAGCGCATGGAACCCTAATGAAGAAAGATGGGTGGAATTCACCTTCATTGAAATAGGTCTACAAAGCCAGAAGTTTAACTGGTCTTGTCTATAAGCTTCCAAAACTTAGCTTGGTGACTTCCTTCATCAAAATTATTCACTTCAGTGTTGACACGAATATTTCATTGAAAAGGAGACAAGAACATACTTGTTGAAAGACACTACTTTCTCAATAAACTTTAGAAGATCGATTATCTGCAATAATGTGAGTATTCTCCAGTTGAGATGCACATCTTAAGGGTATAATTTGCAATGAAAAAGATAGCCAAAGTAAGAGATATAGGAGAAACCTTTATAGTTGAGCTCTTTGAACGTGTGATTAGTTTATATAACAGTAGTTTGACCATGTATCTCCCTTGTTGATATTTTTGACTTCTTCACAAAGATTGTAATAATGCATTTAAAATTAAAAATATAATCTCTTTTATGCTACATATTAAGAGTTAACTTTCCATACTATTTGAAGCATAAAATGAGATGTATTTCCCTCCTCTTTAAATACGTCAATATCTCTGTTATAACGTCAAGTTTAACACACATATTTTAGAACGACACAACACATATGTCACTGAGTAAGTTGACAAGCAAGACATGTGTACACGTTAGCATTCGAATGAGCACTGAGTCCCAGTCTAGCGGCCGCTGGCCGCTTAGGTGGCGCAGCTGCTGCATGGCTGGCAGACAGCGCCGCACGTAGGGGATGCGCGTAATTGCGCGGTGGCGCTGTGAATGATCGGTGAGTCACAACACTTTTCTCCCCTTTTGAAATTGTTGCACTGGTCCTGATGGAGCTGTCCTGGAGATGGCTAATGTCCATAGGCGTTGTTTGACTCGCCGTAAAGTCTCGAGGAGGAGGCTTCCCGTACGGACGGAAGTGTCCCCGATGATAATGGGTCGAGATGACAGGAGACGTAGGGGTCGAATCTGCTAGGGGCCCCATGCACCAATCTGCCCATTGCGGCAAGTCCAGTTGATATGACAGGAGACATGGGTGATGTGTCGGCGTCCGTTGGAAGAGGAGGCGAGTAGATTTGCTCTGACAGAGGATGGTCATCTGGTTTCTACATGGGCACGTTTCCTGGTGGTGTCCGTTCTTGTGCTGGCATCGCGATGACGGTGAGAGGGCTGCGTTGTGAGTATTGAGAGATGCCAAGATCCCGAGCATCAGGTAGAGCCGAAGGTGGTGTAGCGGCATTCGGAACAGGCGTTGCCGACACACGAGGCTGAAGCTGGTCCGAATGACGCACTGCAACACCCGTGTCTGTCTGGATTTCATACAGGCGTCTGCCACGGTGTCGTAAGATGCGGCCCGGGCTCCATTTTGCCCGCTTGCCATATCCCCGTACCCAGACGAGGTCGTCGGTGGTGAACCGACCAAGTGAAGGCACCCGCGGTCGTGAGGTGGAAGGCTGCAGGAGATGAAGTAGCGTGCGGGGCTGTCGGCCATGTAAGAGCTCAGCCGGGCTGTGGTCGCCCATGGGGGTGAAATGGTAAGATGCCAGAAACTAGAGAAGCGCATCATCAGCAGCAGAAGAAGTCAGAAGTTTCCGCATCTTAGCCTTAAATGTGCAGACCAGTTGTACAGCCTCACCGTTTGATTGTGGATGGAACGGCGGGGCTGTGACATGCATAACGCCGTGCCGAGCACAAAAATCCGCAAATTCGGAAGAGACAAATTGCGGACCATTATCAGTAACAAGAGTAGAGGGGAGGCCTTCCAAAGAAAAAATGCGGGCGAGAGCACTGGTGGTTGCCGCAGTGGTAGGCGACGTGCAACGGACAATGAAAGGAAAGTTAGAGTAGGTGTCAATTACGAGGAGCCAATAAGTACCTAAAAGGGTCCCGCAAAGTCAGCATGAATGCGCTCCCAGGGCTTCTCAGGCGAAGGCCATGGTGACAAAGATGACTTCGGGGCAGCGGCCTGTGACGCACAAGGGCCGCAGGCAGCAACCATGTGTGCTATTTCAGAGTCGATGCCAGGCCAGTACACATGACGGCGTGCCAAAGATTTTGTGTGAGACACACCCCAGTGCCCTTGGTGAAGGAGGCGCAAGACCGAAGCACGCAAAGATGCAGGTACCACAACACGCGGCGAAGCATTGTCAGTGGAAAGGAGGATAACACCATCCCTAGCCGTGAGGCGGTAGCGCAAAGTGTAGTAGTTCCGCAACGGATCAGAAGTCACCATCCCTAGCCGTGAGGTGGTAGCGCAAAGCGTAGTAGTACCGCAACGGATCAGAAGTCTTTGCGGACGGCCGATCTGGCCAACCCTTCTGAATACAGTGTAAAACCCGGGAGAGGGTAGGGTCAGAACCCGTAGCAGCCACCAGCCTGTCCCTAGTGATGGGGAACCCGTCCACAACCCGCTGCTCGGCAACATCCAGGTGGAAACACAAAAGTTTGTCCCTATCGAATGCCAGATCAGGACCCATGGGAAGGCGAGACAGAGCATCAGCATTTGCATGTTGAGCCGTTGGCCGGAAATGAATTTCATAATTGAAATGAGACAAGTAAAGAGCCCAACGCTGGAGGTGGTGTGCAGCCTTGTCGGGAAGTGATGTTGATGGATGAAACAAGGAAACAAGTGGTTTGTTATCTGTAACAAGATGAAATTTTGAGACACAGAGAAAAACACCAAACTTATGAAGAGCATAAATAATGGCCAAAGCTTCCTTTTCAATTTGAGAATACTTTTGTTGGGCACCCGTGAGCGTTTCGGAGGCATAAGCAATGGGTTGTTCCGAACCGTCAGAAAAACGGTGGGCAGGGACTGCACCGACCCCGTATTGAGAGACATCTGTGGCAAGAACAAGATGTTGACCAGGTCGATAAGTAGCCGGGGGGGGGGGGGGGGGCGCCTGTTTCAGCATAGTCTTCAATTTCTGGAAAGCCGCATCGCATGACATGGACCAGTGAAAAGGCACGTTTTTATGCAATAGGCGATGCAATGGCTGAGCCACCAAAGCCGCAGACAATAAAAACTTGTGATAGTATGCTATTTTCTCCAAGAAGGCCTGCAGTTCCTTAACAGATGTAGGGCGAGGAAGGACATCGATCGCAGCGACAGTTTGCTGAAGCGGACGAATACCATCCTGAGAGAGTTGAAACCCCAAGTACGTGATAGATGCGTGAAAAAATTATGATTTCTGAAGCTTACACTTAAGACCGGCAGTCTGTAAGACATGAAAAAGTGTGCGGAGATTTTGAAGATGTTCCTCAGTGGTGGAGCCAGTGACAACAACATTTCAGCAAAGGACAAAACCACAGGATCCTTCAAAGGAGCCAATTGCGACAACAACTGATACATTTGAGGTGAAATTCAGGAAAGGAACAGAGACTTACATGGTTGTTCTTCCGTGACATGAAATGCCAAGAAGTGCTGTCGAAGACGTTTTTCATAATCAGACCAGTCTTCCGCCGTCTCGTCGTAAGGAGGAAAAGGAGGTATAGCCAACGACGAGAAACGCCCCGCGTTTGACGCTGCGACGAAATCGCGAATCACCACTGTTAGAAGTGTTTGCTGTTCAAGGAGATTTTGCAATAGTTGCTCGACAGTAGCCATGGAAACCTGTGGGTCAGTGGTGAAAAGGAAAAATCCCATCCTCATTGCCAATTGTTATAACGTCAAGTTTAACACATATATTTCAGAACGACACAACACATGTAAGTCACAGAGTAAGTTGACAAGCAAGACATGTGTACACGTTAGCATTTGAATGAGCACTGAGTCCCAGTCTAGTGGCCGCTGGCCGCTTAGGTGGCGCAGCTGCTGCATGGCTGGCAGACAGCGCCGCACGTAGAGGACGTGCGTAATTGCGCGGCGGCGCTTTGAATGATCGGTGAGTCACAACACTTTTCCCCCCTTTGAAATTGTTGCACTGGTCCTGATGGAGGTGTCCTGGAGATGGCTAACGTCCATAGGCGTTGTTTGACTCGCCGTAAAGTCTCGAGGAGGAGGCTTCCCGTACGGACGGAAGTGTCCCCGATGATAATGGGTCGAGATGACGGGAGACGTAGGGGTCGAATCTGCTGGGGCCCCATGCACCAATCTGCCCATTGCGGCAAGTCTAGTTGATATGACAGGAGACATGGGCGATGTGTCGGCGTCCATTGGAGGAGGAGGCGAGTAGATTTGCTCTGATAGAGGATGGTCATCCGGTTCCTGCATGGGCACGTCTCCTGGTGGCGTCTGTTCTTGTGCTGGCATCGCGATGACGGTGAGAGGGCTACGTTGTGAATATTGAGAGATGCCAAGATCCCGAGCATCAGGTAGAGCCGAAGGTGGTGTAGCGGCATTCAGAACAGGCGTTGTCGGCACACGAGGCTGAAGCTGGTCCGAATGACGCACTGCAACACCCGTGTCTATCTGGATTTCATACAGGTGTCTGCCACGGTGTCGTAAGATGCGGCCCGGGCTCCATTTTGGTCGCCTGCCATATCCCCGTACCCAGACGAGGTCGGCGGCAGTGAACCGGCCAAGTGAAGGCACCCGCGGCCATGAGGTGGAAGGCTGCAGGAGATGAAGTAGCGTGCGGGGCTGTCGGCCATGTAAGAGCTCAGCCGGGCTGAGCTCCCCTCTCTCCATCCCCCCCCCCCCCCTCTCTCTATCTCCCCACTCTCTCCATCTCCCCCCCCCCCCTCTCCCAAATGTACTTCGGATGTTGCCTTTGGAATGTCTAGGCAATACTCAGTTTCTCTCCATGTCTTTGCCAACTTAGTTGCTGTCACTGTTTTTGCAGTACTGTAAGAGTTTGCATGTCAGGAACTGAACACTTTATCCTTACTGTAACCTCACAAAAAGTAACAGAAGGCATATGTCTGGTTAGTGTAATGGCTATAATGTTGGACTGTCTCTGCCTATTCATGTGTCCAGAAAGATTTCAGCCACAAACTGACAATCAGATCACCCTTGATGTGTGGTACACCATCTTGTTGAAATGCTACACATGGTTGAAACTCCCACAACTGAGGTGCAACAAAGTTCCAGCAGGTCTAGGTAAACTGTAACCATAATGCTAAGCTGATGGGGAAAATAAAAAAAAGATACAATCCAATAATTGCGTTGTGCATTAAGCACACTTTTGGGCTCTCCCTTATGTGGTGTACAATGATATCTAGACATTGTGCCTGTTTACTTTCCTGAAAATGTGAAAAGTCATTTTGTCAGAAAACAAACTTAATAAATAAATCACTCTTTGTCTGCACCGATTCGTTCCAGCATATTCCCAGTAAACTCAGTAGGTCTAGTCCTATCATCTGGCTACAAGGCTTTCAAGAGCAGCAGTTGTATGCATGGATGTGCGGCATTTTTGTGTTAAATCTTCACTAGAATACTCTGAAGTATGCATGTTTCAACAGAAACATGGCATATCAGTTTCCATGGACGGTTTTGAAATGCTGTATGCATGGCATAAACAGTGTCATAACTCTCCAGGTACAGATTCTTGCCTTACCATCAACATTGCCACTCTCTCTTAACTTTTCATACTTTCATTTGATGCACTTCATGCCTGGTAGATATCAACCATAGGCATAATGGAGCTGTCAGTGAATTGTTTTAGTTGCTGTGTTTAATGAAACCACAAAAGTTATTGCACTTTCTGCTGCATAGATGGCATTGTGACAGCAGTGCTTCTAAATTGTGCTACCTACAGTGTGTGTGTGTGTGTGTGTGTGTGTGTGTGTGAAAATCCACCATATGGTGCCTGGCGGAGGGTACGTCGTACCACAACTAGCATCTTCTCTCCCTGTTCCACTCACAAACAGAACGAGGGAAAAATGACTGCCTGTTTGCCTATGTACGAGCCCTAATCTCTCTTATCTTATATTTGTGGTCTTTCTGCGAAATACAAGTTGCCAGCAGTAAAATTGTACTGCAGTCAGCCTCAAATGCTGGTTCTTTAAATTTCCTCAGTAGCGATTCACAAAAAGAACGCCTCCTTTCCTCCAGAGACTCCCACCCGAGTTCCTGAAGCATTTCTGTAACACTCATGTTATGATCAAACCTACCAGTAATAAATCTAGCTGCCCGCTTCTGAATTGCTTCTATGTCCGCCCTCAATCCGACCTGATAGGGATCCCAAACACTCGAGCAGTACTCAAGAGTAGGTCGTTTTATAAGCGGTTTTCTTTACAGATGAACCACATCTTTCCAAAATTCTACCAATGAACCGAAGACGACTATCCACATTCCCCGCAACTGCCATTGCATGCTTGTCCCACTTCATATCGCTCTGCAATGTTGCGCCCAAATGTTTAATCGACGTGACTGTGCCAAGTGCTACACTACTAATGGATTATTCAAACATTACAGGATTCTTTTTCCTATTCATCTGCATTAATTTACATTTATCTATATTTAGAGTTAGCTGCCATTCTTTACACCAATCACAAATCCTGCCCAAGTCATCTTGTATCCTCCTACAGTCACTCAACGATGACACCTTCCCATACACCACAGCACCATCAGCAAACAGCTGCACGTTGCTATCCACCCTATCCAAAAGATCATTTATGTAGATAGAAAACAACAGCGGACCTACCACACTCCCCTGGGGCACTCCAGATGATACTCTCACCTCCGATGAACACTCACCATCGAGGACAACATACTGGGTTCTATTACTTAAGAAGTCTTCGAGCCACTCACATATTTGGGAACCAATCCCATATGCTCGTACCTTAGTTAGGAGTCTGCAGTGGGGCACCGAGTCAAATGCTTTCCGGAAGTCAAGGAATATGGCATCCGTCTGATATCCTTCATCCATGGTTCGCAAGATATCGTGAAAAAAGGGCGAGTTACGTTTTGCAGGAGCGATGCTTTCTAAACATTTCTAAAGCCGGGCTAATGCATGGACAGCAACTTCTCTGTCTCAAGGAAATTCATTATATTCGAACTGAGAATATGTTCGAGAATCCTGCAACAAACAGATGTTAAGGATATTGGTCTGTAATTTTGAGAATCTGTCCTTCTACCCCTCTTATATACAGGCTTCACCTGCGCTTTTTTCCAGTCACTCGGGACTTTACGTTGGGCGAGAGACTCGCGATAAATGCAAGCTAAGTAAGGAGCCAATGCAGTAGAGTACTCTCTGTAAAACCGAATTGGAATCCCATCAGGACCTGGCGATTTATTTATTTTCAACCCATTCAGCTGCTTCACAACCCCAGGGATGTCTATCACTATGTCCTCCATACGGGAATCTGTAACAGACTCAAACGGTGGTATGTTTGTACAATCCTCCGTGAAAGATTTCTCAAATGCTAAATTTAAAATTTCAGCTTTCGTTTTGCTGTCTTCCATTGCCAGGCCAGATTGGTCAGTGAGTGATTGGATGGAAGCCTTCGACCCGCTTACCGATTTTACGTTAAGACCAGAATTTCCTTGGGTTTTCAGCAAGATCTTTTGCTAAGGTATGACGGTGGTAGTGATTGTATGCTTTGCGCATCGCCCTTTTTACAGCAGCACGAATCTCTACTAACTTTTGCCTGTCCTCATTCTCCCGATCTTTCTTGTACCGCGAGTGCAACTGTCTTTGCTTCCTGAGCATTCTCCGAATTGCGCTGTTAAACCACGGTGGGTCTTTTCCGTCTGTAACCCTTTTTTTCGGCACATACTTCTCCAATGCGTGATTTACAATGTGTTTAAAATTTGCCCATAATTCTTCCATGTCTATCGTACCGGAAGTAAATGAAGTCGATTCATTTACTAAGTGGGATGCTAACAATGGCTTATCTGCTCTTTCTTGTAAGAATACTCTCCTCGCCTTCTTGACCAACTTTTTAACTTTTGTAACCATAGTCGTAATGACAACATCATGATCACTAGTCCCTGTCTCAACATTGACACCGTCGATGAGATCGGGTCTGTTTGTGGCTACCAGATCTAAAATATTTCCCATTATGCTTTGGCTGTCGATTTAGGCTGTCGATTTAGCTGCTCAAGACAGTTTTCGGATAATGTTTTCAAAGGTAATTACCATCCATAAAACTTTGAGGTAAGCTACCATTATCAACAAACTGTATAGCTGTATTTAGCATAGTTCCTTAGAAATAAAGTTTTGTAATCAGGAAAACACTTCATACTCACCCTGTTTTCTTTTTATGTTTTTGTTCATTGCCTAATGTGTACGAGGTCTGTTCAAAAATTTCTGGAACATTTGTAATTTTGCGTCAATGGTATGTCGGAGCAAAATGCGGTTGGCATCCCTACACTCGCTTGTGTTGAATGTGTAACTGCCAAAAGTTTCATTGTTGTATGTCTGTTAGTTATTGTTCAATGCTGTATCGAGGACATTGTTTGCACAGTTTGTGAATTACATGATGGCAGAGTTAGAGGAGCAATGCGTCTGCATTAAAATTTGCATGAAACTCGAGAAAATCCTTAGAGACACACACCAAGTGATGCAGGAAGCCTACAGTGATGAGTGCGTAAGCTGTACTCGGTGCTATGAATGATTCACTTGGTTTAAAAGTGGCCAGACTGAAGTTAAAGATGACTGTCGTTGAGGATGCCCTTTGATGTCTACTGATGGTGCTCATTTCAGTAACATCAATGAAGTTGTGTGTGCCAATTGAAGACTGTCTGTTCAGGAGATGGTAGAAGAATTAACATTTGAGTTGGATCGCGTCATGAAATCCTGACACAGTGACATGGAATATGTTGTGTTGTCGCCAAGTTCGTGCCACTGCTCGTGTCAGGACCAGAAAGACCTTTGCCTTGCAAACTGTGAATGAAGAGCTTTTGGATTGCGCAAATGAGAATGAGATGTTCCATAAGAGAATCATAACTGGTGATGAGATGTGGGCCTAGAGCTATGATGTTGAGACCAAGATTGAGGCTTCACAGTGGGTCTGGGAAGGTTCTCAAAGACCAAAGAAAGCTTGTCAGGTCAGGTCAGGTCAGGTCAGATGTTGAAGCCATGCTGATAGTTTTCTTTGAATTTGAAGGCTTAAGTCATAATGTATTTTTGTTACAGGGACAAACTGTTATAGATAGTATTATTAGGATGTGTACACACACCTGCGAGAAAATGTGAGAAGGAAACGGCCTGAAATGAGATGAGGCAGTTCATGTCTCTTGCAACACGGTAATGCATCAGCACATTTGTCCCGGTTGGTGCATGACTATTGCACAAAATACGAAATCACTATGTTGCCTCATCCTCTCCACTCTCCAGACCTGGGCCCTGTGGACTTTTTTATTCACAAAGTTGATAATCCCAGTGAAAGGACGAAGATTTGCAACGATAGGCGAGATAAAAGAAAATTTGCAGATGGCACTGTGTGTGACCTGGTAAGGGTTGTACCAAGACTGCTTCCGGAAGTGGAAATGGGATTGGGCGTGGTGTATCAATAGTGAAAGAGTTTATTTAGAAGGAGACCATGCACAATAAATAAAAGGTAATCATAGAAAAATTTCCTCCCTGGGCACTCACCACTCTTCAGGGTGATGTGACCTGAGGTGTGAACAATCACCCAAGTTGAGTGAGCTCCCCTGTGGGGGCCCCCAGTTGGAAGGAGTGCTCGATTAGAGGCACTGGCAATTGGGTGATTTTCTCTCAATGAGCCTGTCACCATCTCAGACTACATCTATTAAATGTAAACGAAGTGAGGCTAAAGATTTCAAGAATTTCCCAGTTACACCTCAGTTTCTCGTGGTATCATGTACTGAAGATGGTCAGTCCTTTGCTGTGGTTAACCCTTTTATTATACAGAAAGATGTTGATTCAATTGCATGCCATGTAAAATCCTACTCTTCTTTATGTAATGGCACTTTGCTTTTGGAGACCAATTGTGATATTCAAGCCCAACAGCTGCTTGCAGCTTCACTCCTCCACAGGTATCCTGTTTGTGTAGGGTCCCATTGAATGCTGAATTCTTCTCATGGTGCTATCTACACTAGGCTGCTCGATGATCTGACAGTGAATACGGTTGATGCAACATTAGTGTCTACCTGCACTCTTTTCCTCATGTTTGACTGAGTAGTGCTTCCATCAAAGATCAAAGCAGGCTACGAAGTCACTGTGGTCCGACCATACATTCCCAACCCGATGTGCTGTTACCAGTGTCAAAGTTACAACCACACTCAAATGTTGTATCAAAACACGGCCAAATATGTTTCTTGAGGTAGGGATGCTCACGAGGTTGTTGCCTGCCACCTGCTACCAGCTGTATCAATTTCAATGGCGACCATGCAGCTTCGTCCCAAGAATGTCCCATGTATCTTGAGGAGGGGGCTGTCCAGGGCATCCAGGCAAACGGAAAAGTGCCTTACCCTATCGCTCGCAAGTTGTTGGCTAGTCGAAAGCCCTGCATTTTACCATCTGGCACTTAATATACTCTTCTTGCTATGCCTTGCTCCACCCGGAACATGGCCACACTGGCTTGTGACCTCAAATTCAGCACTGCAGCTGTCAAGTTGTCCAGTGTCACGGTAGTGTCCCCGTCATCTTCTCCTCCAGCTGTGCAACAAGCCACCAAATATTCACCTCCAGCGACGAAATCACCTGCTACACAACCGGCAGGCCGGAAAGGAAAGAAGGAATATTTGCCCGAAAACTTTTTACTTCCCTCCAGCCAACAAACATTTGAGTCGTCATGTGCCAAAGAAAGACAAATTGTCCTCTTCCCTGGCTCGTAGATCCTCTCCCGCAGTGGCACTGCATGATACCCTCTCCCAACTGACCTCCATTGCGCCTATGCACACTGCCAAGTTTTTTTCTGCCCTGGAATCCGCAGACTGACCCACAGAGACTGCTGACGCTCTGTAGGTCTCGTGGAACAGAATTTTCCAGCCTCTGAGCTCTCTTGCAATGAATCTTCGAAGGCTGGCAGTGCTGAGGTGACAACCTTTCATCTTTTCCCTGTTTGCCTTTCCCCGCCATGACTCACCAATGGAATGTTCAGGGCATTTGATCCAACAAGGAGGAATTACAGCTGCTCTTGGAATCAAAGCTTCCCTTCATTTTCTGCCTCCAAGAAACAAAACTGCGTCCTCACAACCGCTTTGATCTCCCGCATTTCTTTCCGGTCTGCTTTGACCTTCGCCCCTCCTCCTGAAGATGGCATTCCATCACATGGGGTAGTCGTGCTGCCCATCCAGATTGTTGTCCATAGTCAAACCATCTCACTGAACACCGAGCAGCAAGCTGTTGTCATCCGCATTTTCTTTCCTTGGTTCACCTTTTCTTTTGCAACATTTACATCCCTCTGTCATTCGGTGTCACCAGGGCAGACTTCCTCCAGCTTATTGGTGAACTCCCTACTCGGTGGCTTTAATGAACACCATCCCCTTTGAGGCTCTTCCAGAAACTGTCCGTCTTGGCTGACTTCAATCAACTCAGTCTTATCTGCTTAACACTGGGGCACCCATGTCCCTGTCAAATTCCACACACACCTATTTCCATTTGGACCTCTCGTTCTGCATCGCCCAGCTTGCACGTTGTCTTGACTTGGCCATTCTCTCTGACACATACTCAAGCGACCATTTTCTGTGTGCTGTCCGAGTACTGACTACTGCCCCACATAAGTGTGACCCCTATTGGCAGGTTTCGAAAGCTGACTGGAGGCTTTACTCCTCCCTGGTGACCTTCGAGGAACATTATTTTCCCAATTGTGATGACCAGTTAGAACACCTTACGAATGTTATCCTTACTGCCACTGAACGTTCCATTCCTCGCACGTCATCTTTATTGCACTGTGTCTGGTCCCTTGGTGGAGTGAGGCGTGCTGCGGTGCAATTCACATGTGGAGACATGCTCTCTGCCTTTTTAACTAGTGGTTAGACACTATACTCGCATTCGGGAGGACGACGGTTCAATCCCGCGTCCGGCCATCCTGATTTAGGTTTTCCGTGATTTCCCTAAATCACTCCAGGCAAATGCCGGGATGGTTCCTCTGAAAGGGCACGGCCGACTTCCTTCCCCATCCTTCCCTAATCCGATGAGACCAATGACCACGCTGTCTGGTCTCCTTCCCCAAACCAACCAACCAACCAACCTTTTTAACTCTAATCCTCTGATGGTGAACTGTATTTATTATAAACAGTTGTGTGCGCAGTGTCGTTGCATTCTTCAAGATAGCAAAAAATAGATGGATTTCATCTACTAATAAGAATAATATTTCCACTCCCTCTTCCATTGTGTGGGCCAACCTCAGATGGCTATCTGTGACCAAGGCCCATTCCCCAGTTTCCATCCTCACCATAGCAGATGATGATGTTGTGGACTCCATTGCTATCTCCAACACCTTAGGTTGCAATTCTGTGGATATTTCGAGCTCCACCCACTATTACCCTGCCTTTCTCCATCGGAAACGAGTGGAGGTGGCTCAGGTGATACTCTTCTCCTCTCAGAATCGTGAATGCTACAGTGCCACCTTTACTGTGAGGGTGCTAGATAATGATCTCACTTCATCCTGATCTTCCGCCCCAGGGCCAGACGATGTTCACATTCAGACGTTGCAGGACCACAATTGCATCTGGGCAGATGGCGTGTTTTCCTGATGCTGGCATGAAACAACTGTCATACCCATGCCTAAGCTTAATAAGGACAAACACCTTCCTTCTAGCTATTGCCCCAGTTCTCTCATCAGCTGTCTTTACAAGGTGATTGAACATAAGATTTGTCTCCAGCTGGTAAGGTAGCTTGAGTCTCGCAGTTTGCTAACCCCTGCATGATGTGGATTTTGAGTGTGCCGTTGTTCACCATCTCGTCACTTTGTCAACCCATATCGTGAACGGTTTTCTGTGGAAATACTAGACTGTGGCCATGTTTTTTGATTTGGAGAAAGACTAAGACACATGCTGGGGAGCATGTATTCTCTACATGTGGGGGAGGGGGGGGGGAGGGGGGTTGGTTCAGAGGCTGCCTGTCCCATTTCCTCCAGTAGTTTTTAAAAACACAGTTTTCAAGGTATGTGTGAGTTCTGCTTTGTTGTACACCTTTATCCAGGAAACCAGTGTGCCTCAGGGCTCTGTCCTGAGCATCATCCTCTTTGCTGTAGCCATTAACCCTATTATGCTCCCTCTCTCGCCACACATCTCCGGCTTCCTTTTTGTCGATGATTTTGCGAAATGTTGCAGTTCTCTGTGGATTTGTCTCCTTGAGAGCAGCATCTTCAGCAATTTCTTGATTGTCTTTAACTGTGGCACATCAACAATGGCTTTTCCTTTCCCACTGACAAAACGGTCTTTTCAATTTCTGGTGGCGCAATGGTTTCTTTCGCCATCTTTAAATCTTCGGCCTTTTACTCTTTCATTTGCTAAAACCGCAAAATTCCTGGGGATTGTGCTTGATAAAAAACTTTATTGGTCCTCCCGTGTACCTTACCTAGCCGCCCACTGCACCTGATCCCTCAATGTCGCACCCTCTTCCATTTGCACCGATCCCTTGTCCGTTTGAAACTTTTGTGTGTCTGTATGTCCGTCCATCTTACGCCGTCTCAATTCAATCTACCATTGTGGCATGCCAGTTGAGTCTGTATACAGAAACTGCTGAATTACTGCTGTTGTACTGGCATGATGTTCTCCTCAGCAGATAAGTATACCTTTTGTCTGCCATGTCCGACCACCCATCCTATGTCTGTTTCTTTGGTGATGTATGAGGTGCATCTCTCTGTTACCTCCTGGAGTTGGTTTTCGGCTCCTGCTCCAGCAGCTTAACTTCATGTTACCTGCAAATTTCGCAGTGGGTGTGAACCCTTCACCACCTTGGCTTCGTGTGGTGGCCCGTTTTCAGCTTGGCCTTTGTTTACTTCCTGACACTATTCCAGCCTCGCTCTATTGCTTTGTTTCATGACCTTTGCATGGAACTTCACGATTATACCTTTGTGTATACTGATGGCTCACAGGCTGACCATGGTGTCGAGTGTGCCTTCGTCATTGGCACAGACGTTTTTTGGTATCAGCTTCCGGAACACTGCTAATTATTCACAGCAGAGCTCTTCACCCTGTATCAGGCCATGCAGTTCATTCGGCGACACAGACTTTTCTATTGTCATCTGCTCTGATTCTTTCTGTGCCTTTCAAAGCCTCTGTGTGCTATACACCATCCATCCCTTAGTGAAACGGGTCCAGGAAAGCTGTCACTTGCTCACTCATGCTGGAGCCACTGCTGCCAAGGCTACAGTTCGCGTACCTCAGCTCACTAGTTCTTACATTCCCTCCAATGGCCAATGTGTTGCCGCCTGTCAGATGGGAACAAACTCTGGGCTATTAAGTCCCCCTCAGCGGCTTGGACGACCTCTTCTTGGACCTCTTTCCATGAGATCATTTTAGCTAGGTTGCGTGTCGGGCAGTCTTTAGTCATCACCATTTGGTAAGTGGTGCTCCCTCACCAATTTGTGCTCATTGCACTCAGCCTTTGACAGTCTGTAATTTCCTGACAGAACACCCTTTTTTTAACTGCTTATCTTCTCGTTTGTGTTTGCATTCTGAGTTATCAGCTGTTTTAGTGAACAACACATGGGGTGTCGACCGTGTTTTACTTTTTATCTGTCATAGCAATACGACGAAGGCCATTTAACTTTTTAGTTCTGGACCTCTATTTCTCTGACATATTTTATAGACCTTTCTCCAGTTCCTTGTTTTTAGCTGTCTTCTCTTCCATCAATTGGGATTAACATGTAGTCATTTTTAGCTCTTCTCTTTGTCTTTGTGTACTACAGTTTTGACAAGGGCGCATATGACCCTAGTTGTTTTTGCCCCCGAAAACAAACAAACTGAAATTATGTTCGCAATGTTAGGTTGTAACTTTATCTGTTCAACTGTTTTTGATTCAGATGTACTTAAAATGTGGAAAGTTTGTTGTGACGTACATAACTGTTTAAAAAATCTCTCTGGATATTTATGAGCAGGAGATAGAACTAGTGAAAGTATGCATGGAGTGGATGTCATGCATTCAAAGGCATATGCCGTATCTCTTCTTTCTTCTTGCCAATAACTACATTTTTATCGTTAATGAGCCTCTGTCACTGATGGCAGGCGATGCATAGGGCATGGTCTTTGTAGCACACCACTGTAAGAAATGCACTCAGATAGTGATCTGAATAGCTACAGGGTAAATGCTTTTGGCAAGCTGTGAAATGTCTGAACTAGCAGCAATGTACTGGCAGGTTTTTGTATATGCGAAGAAACAGCTGCCATTATGTTTTCAGATGCTGTATCATACCTAGTTCACATGCCCAAGTGTTCTTTACAGCTGCTGCTGTTTCCTTTTCGTGGGGGTGGGCGGGGAGACGGATGGTGTACTAAATTAATGCAGCGAAACTAGTCACCAAAATGGCTCAAAATATTTGTCATTGTCATGATACTACATAACGTGTGTATGATTTATCCATATTCCAAACTCTTCCATAATTTTTGTGTGAGTAGGAAGTATATTGTATAGATACTGTGTGACACTGTTCTAGTATTAGTAGTAAATTCATTTTTGTGAAACCCATTTCCTTAACAGTCCTCATGTGACTAGTTCATCAGCTGAAGAGTTGTGCTAATCCCAATAACTACAGTTCTGTGTGCGAGAGTTGAATATCACATACATTTACTGAATAAAGTCTTTAGTGAGAAATCTTTTGTTAAATGGAGTGAATGGGAAATTTCTAAAGAAGCATTTTTAATTCCGAAATACTCCCAGTGAAGTTCTAGTTTTCTTGTACCCTGTCCTTTTTTATTACTCTGTTTCTTTCTTATCATGAACTGTTGACATATCTATTCTTCAGTATTTTAAATGATCATTTCTCTCTGTTAGATCTCCCAGATGGTGGTTCCTACCATTTTGCCACGACTGTGATGGAATTAAAAAAGCAGTAAGTACATTATTTGTAGAGCCAACCATTCTGGAATTGCCTGTCATTCTTTTGTCTTCTGGATTAAATATTGGAAACTCTGTTTTATTGTAAGTTTGATAACAAAGTATCTCTTATACCAGGTATTTCTAAATTCACTGAAGAATTCAAAGGATGTATGCAGGGTATTGGGTAGATAGTGACAGGAGTAGAAACATCTGGTAATGAACCATTCCTTCCCATGCTACAGGAGCAGTTCTATAAATCAGTGGGATCTAGTCTCTTGCCTCTTCTATGAAATAAAATAATAATTTGCTGTTACTTGTGTAATTACAACATTTGCATATAAACTAATTGATGTGATAACAGTGAACAGTGCTGAAGTACATACAAAATGTATCATATTCACATGTGCCACCACACACAAGCCACATTTAACCCTGTAAAAGCATTTAGACTTAATCATTGATGCCTGCTCGTTGGTTATAGTCACAGTAAAAAATTAAACTAAACTCTGTCTGAACAGGCCATGAAGGCCCATCGGTACCGACAAGCTGCCGTGTCATCCTCGGCTCACAGTTATCACTGGATACGGATATGGAGGGGCATGTGGTCAGCACACCATTCTCCCGGCTGTATGTCAGTTTACAAAACCAGAGCCAGTACTTCTCAGTCAAGTAGCTTGTCAGTTTGTCTCACAAGGGCTGAGTGCACTCCGCTTGCCAACAGCGCTCTGCAGACTGGATGGTCACCCATCTAAGTGTTGGCCCAGCCGGACAGTGCTTAACTTCGGTGATCTGGCGGGAACTGGTGTTACCACTGCGGCAGGGCCATAGGCCATAGTCACAGTAAAGACTATTGATCTTTCATCCGGCAGATAAGTGTGTGGTGTGTTTTCATCTTATATCAGAAATAATATGTCTTTGAAAATAGGGTGTGGACATTGTTAGCTACATCCCTGGCATTCACTAACCCACATGACCCTTCTGCATGGTGGATCATGGCCAATGGCTGGTGCCTCAGAGAGCTCAGTCTTTGTTGGCTGCATACAAGTGTGGTGAACCTTGTGAAGCCCCACAGTCCTTTGAATTAATGTCTTTTTATGTTTATTTTGTGGCTATCGGACTAGAATATATGGGCGCTTTACATGGAATCACACTTGATTATCAAAATAACCTGACTAGGTGCCTACTATGAATATGCGTCTCTTACACTTTTCATATATTGAAGTTGAATTGAAGTAATAACAGTACAATTCAAAGTACTCTGTATTGTTCCTCAATGTAGCACACTGTGCTAAAAATGCCCAAGTTTGTCCAGTGTAATTAACAATTATGTTTGTTTTATATTCTCACTGAAGTAACATTTGTTGTTGCATTTCCACATTAGTTTAACAAGTAATCACTGATCATGGATGCCTCTTCATATATGTTTTACTCTCAGTATGTTTCCCCCATAATAACTACTGAATCTCAAACATGACCCAGTATCAACCATAATTCAGGGTGTATATGCCCCAGACAGCTAGAAAAACCCAGGAATTTTTCATTGTTTTAGTTTTTAGTTAAAACAGATAGCTCTAACAAAGAAATTTATTTTAGCCCACTACTGCAGAATAATACTGCAGCAATAAGGCATAAACGAGAGAATAACACAAAAGTAAAACTTTAGTTTCAAGTAAAATGTGTCATTTACAACAACAAGACACTGTGTGACACAATCCACACACAAGTGTCTGTAACAACATTGTGCTTTCAAAGCGCCTTTCTCAAGAGTCTCGTTTTGATGAGTGCGACATCTACATTTGCACATTGCTGCAGGAAACTATTGTGAACAGTGGACTGAGAAGCATTACTATCAAAGTAAATTTCCTTTTATACAAGATGAATTACGTTACATGTGAGAATGTGTGATGAGTTTCTTAAATCAATGAGCTTTAGACTCTCATTCAGAACTTAACATTGAGAACCAACCACAAAGAAAAATTTCAGGCGCAGAAGATGAATCATATATGCTATTATTTAATATTTTACTGGCACATTTGTGTTTGGTATATCTTAAAGGGTACCACGTGCTAGAAAAGGTCAAGTTTCAAGGTTAGTTTTTCATATTTATTTTAGTTCTTTCATGGATTACAAATTGTGCAATAATGATGACAAAAGTTTAATTATCCTTTTAAAAAAGTGTGAAGCAAGTTCGTGAGAAATTGCGCATGTAATTGGGTTTCCTATGGAAAGGTTGAAATGCTCGACAGAACATGTATTCAGCCAGGTAACCCACAAAATGTCCTGTGCACAGCAGTGAAATTTATAATCAGGCTTGTGAGAAATATTCAGCTGCTGCAATTTAAGCCGTGTTCTTAGGACCCTGCCCAATCACACCCTCAAAAAATTAATGACCAGTGTTGTGTGTGAAAGCTTAGCTTTTGTTGTAGCTATGCTGTATGTATATTAACTTAAGCCACTAACTTTTCCTCTTTGTGTGTTTCCACTATTTAACAGTGACATTGCTGTTGGCTGACAACAGCATGTGTCCTATGCTCTCAATATCTGCTGTCATTGGCTGGCAAGATCACATGACATGAGCTATAATAGCTGACAAAAGCACACGAAAGTTTCAGTTTCAGTGCTTCGGAATCTACTGTGGTGTAGTTGGTGGAATTCCTATTTATGCATTGTAAATATTGCTGAGCATCAAAGATCTTTTCAAAACACATTGTTTTTTGCTGGGTTTCATTTCCATAATGTTTGAAAGTCCTATGCTGTTGTATGAAACCTTCAGCATTCAAAGGGTTAATAAGTTTTATAGCTATGAGGGAAGGTATATTGTCACTTAACACAGAAAAAATTTGCTTTCACTAGGGGTATAGTGTATTTTCAGCAAGGAAAAAATGTATTTTAACTGGAAAATCTGGGAAATTTTTTTCGTTATCCATATGTACACCCCATAATTAATCCCTTGTGCCATTACACAGATTAACTGAAACACTTTCCTTCTACTAACTATTAATTCCACTTCCTAATGCGTATGATAGCTCTGTGCAGTACTTCAGCACTGATTCCACTCCCCACGCCAAGACTGTGTATGACTCCTAGCACTGCGGCATTGTCATTATACAGCAAGACAGTGCTTTCACAGAGAAAGTGTTCTTGGTTCCAAAAGTTCCAGGAGCCAGCTGTTAAGTAAGGAGTACTGTGTCAATAAGTTATGACAGCAAAGATAGCAGTATGCCTTACAACATGTGGGTGCTGATCTTGGTAATTGTGAATACTGCCAATCCTCTGTAACTGTAAGCTCTGTGAATGCTCCATTAATCATTGTGGAGAGCAATGGTGAAACATTGTGTCATAGGGAGCATAGTTCTTCACTTGAACACTCGGGTTTGAGGATGATATAAACTTCAGAAACATCGATGTATGCTATATGGCAGTGAAGTGGATGGCTGTTGAAGTGCTACAATTGTTTGCTGGTGATGTCTGGGATGAGAATATGTTCATGATATTAAATGTGATGTGAGGTCTTTTGAAAATATCTCATCCTTTTATATTCAAAAAGATGTTCAGTGTATTGAAGAAACCCTTAGATCAGTAAGGTGGCTTAGAAACTTGTGCTTCTTCGCAAGTTATTCAATTACAAAAGGCAAAATTACTTGGCAAGTAACAAATATGTATGGAGCTTCACAAAATCTTCAGCTTCTGGTGTTGTGCTCATGCGGAGGTGTAATAGGGATGGATATCTGAAGAGTTGACATAACTGGGAAGATCGTTATATTGTCGCAATATGTAACTTGAGAAAACAGCTGCGACTCCAACACACTAGTCTTACTAGAATATGACAATGCTATATTTGTGTGTTTTAAGATGGCATTGTACATTAAACCCACTGAAGTGTTCCAAATGATAACATTATGGGCACACCACCTTAAATTACATAGCTTACATGTGGCAAATGAACTTGGAGTATTCTGTTCATCACCACTATTACGAATAAACTGCACTGGGAATCACACAGTCTGTAGTCACGAACATTCATTGAAGGTAAAAAATCCAGGCTGTCAAGGTACGAACATAATCCTATATGCCAAAGCAATAAAGCTTATAAGTGTTAGGAATCCACCGGTGTTTGCTATCTCATTACCACTGAGACTGAGAAATTAGTAGAGACGAGGAAATCTTTTTACCCTCACAACACTGTAAACTGGAACTGGCAACTGTGCTCATGAGTGCTTTTGCAAACACACCATTTTGTTAAAGTCAGTCATGTTTTTCGAGCCTGCAAACATACAACACAGTAGTGAACTGTGTAGTAACTTGTCTTCCACAGAAGCACATGTGGAAAACCAAGACAAAGAAATTACAACTATCAAGCTGCCAGTTTCAAATGTGAAACACAAAGCAGAAAGTCACAGGGCCAGGAAACCTGGCTGGAACCATACTAACTTTATATTTCTTGATCTTCTCCATTATTTTTGAAGGAGACCTGTATTTGTGGATCTGTAGCTGATAACATATTTGTTTTGGAATTAATCCCTACAGAGATTAAAACGTAGTAGAGCTCTTTGCTTGTAGGTTATGTAACTATTTGTAACTGAAACTACATTGTATGCTTTGTAGGGATTAATTTTCTGTTGGGCATTACATTAATTAATATATACATAGTGTGATTTAATCAAATTTATACTTTTGAAACATACTTTTTTTGTATAATTTTTATGCAATTGTGCTTGATAATGGGGCTGCGACTCCAAAGCTAGTGGTAACGAATAGAAGTAGAAATAAAATAAAACAAAGTGTAACTGTGAAACTTAGTTTTCCAAAACAAATGATTAATTTTGACTGATATGTCAGATGATGCACTGTTTGTAATCTATGGAATTACAGATTTCTCTAAGAAACCAACAAACCCCTCATCCTCTCAACAGTGTAGACTCACCAAAAGTGCAGAGACAAAAAGACAAAGAATAACCTCACTGTTAAAATTGTTACCATATTTCAGTAGAACATTACTGACTTCAGAAAACATGGAAGAATTAAGATACTTAGCACAGGGTCTTACCTGTGTCTTTATCTACATGGGACCCATTTTAAAGAGGCTGACACCCCTACTCTAAGGGGTTGTAACCTCCACAGAAAGTAAGACTACAGTGTGGAGAGGGGTGGCATTGTCTTTCCTATAAATGATAATTATAGCATCTTGTCTCTCCTCCTCAACACACTTAAAAGCGATTGCTCCCATACTTGATGTGCCCAATCCGGAGATCATATGTAGTCTTTTCATGCTTACCCCCCATCCCTCGAGAGTTCTCTAGACAATGAGGCACTTAACAACCATATTTCACAGCTTCCCCATCCATTCATACTCTGGCAGGAGTCAATCGTGTGCAATAGGGTTGTATCCCTCCAGGGAGCTCGTTGCTCTTTGGTGGGTCCGTGCTTGGCTACTATGGGGCCCCAACCATTGCAACATCATTTCCCTCCCATGCTGCAATCTATCCTCTTGCTGTTCTTTTTCGCCTTGTCTGCAGAACATGTCTGGGCTGTTTTTGGAAATGTACTGTGCATTTTCGATAGTCAGTATCAGAATACTCTCCACTGTTGCTTTTTTCTTTCTTCAATCACCTTCTCCTATCCTTCCTCCTGGGCCCTCCTGAAGGCCAGCCCATGCGTGTGACGTGTAACAGGTGACTGGATAACGCACAGTTTCCAGCCCCGGATTGATAAGTAAGGTTTGCACGTATCCCTGGTATACGTCAGGCCAGGGTGGGATGATTGCCTCAGCTGGTACCTTCCCAAATTGATGGTTGGTCCCTGTGTCAGGTGTTCGGGAGGTGCGATCAGAGGTGTGAACAGTCACCTAAGGCAGGTGTGCCCCCCCTCTGAAGGGGCCCCCCAGTTGGAAGGAGCACACCATCGGAAATGCTGGCAGTCATGGGGAATTTTCCCACATTGAACCAAACATCATCACAGTTAACAGCTGTGAAACATAAACAGACTGAGGCTAATGATTCAAAGCTGCACCAGGGTTCCTTGTGGTTTCACATACTGTAGACTGTCATTCCTTTGCTTTGGTAAATGCATTTATTATTCAGAAAGGTGTTGATGCAATTGCTGGCCCTGTGAAATCCTGCTACACAATGGCACTTTGGTCTGGGAGACTACTTCTGATTCTCAAGCACAACAACTGCTTGCAGCTTCGTTCCTCCATGGTTATCCTGTTCGTGTCGAGGCCCATAGAACGCTGATTTCTTCCCATGATGTTATTTACACCACACTGCTCGATTGTCTGACCGAGGCAGAAATCCAAACATGTCACACACACACACACACACACACACACACACACACACACACACACACACTCTTTCTCATTTTTGGTAGAGTGGTACTTCTGTCAAAGATCAAAGCAGAGTATGAAGTTATCTCAGTCAGACTGTATAGTCTGAACCCAATGTGCTGCTAGCAGTATCATCGTTACAACTACATGCAAGAGTCCTGTCAACACCCAGCCAAATGTGTAACCTGAGATAGGGATGTTCACCAGGGAAATTGTCTGCCTCCGTCTCCCTGCTGCATCAAGTCAATGGCGGCCATGCCGCTGCCTCCTGCGATTGTCCCGTGTACCTCGAGGAGTGGCCTGTCCAGGAGATCCGGGTGAAGGAAAAAGTGCCTTGCCTGGTTGCTCGCAAGTTTTTGGCTAATTGGAAACCCTGTGTTCTAACATCTGGCACCTACAGTACTGTTCCTGCTGCAGCCCGCTCTACGAAGGACGTGGCCGTGCAGACATGCGACCTCAAATTTAGCACCGTGGTTGTGAAATCACCCAGCATCATGTTAGTGCCCCCGTTTCCTCTTCCAGCTATGCAACCAGCTGTTAAACTCTCACTTCAAGGGGACGAAGCCACTAGCTACAAAGCTGGCAGGATGGAAAGGACAGAAGACTCCCGTGAAGACTTCCTGTGTCCCTCCAGCCAACCAACACTTGGGTCTTCCTCTGCTAACTGGAAAGGGTCAAAGAAGTCAAACAAAGGCAAATGGTCCTCTCCTTTGCCGATTCGAAAATCCTCTTCGACAGTGTCACAAAGTGATACCCTTGCCTGGCTAACCTCTGTGTCGCCGGTGCGCACCACCAACTGTTTTTCTGCCCTGGACTCTGCAGGCGACAGAAGAAACTGCCAATGCTTCTGTAGACCTCATAGAGCAGGATCCTCCTGCCTCTGTGCCCTGTAGCAGCGAGTCTTTGAAGGCTGCCACTCGGGAGCCGCCGGGGTGACAAATGGAGGTCCAGAACTGAAAAGTAAATGGCCTTCGCCGTATTGCTTCAACGGATAAAAAGTAAAATGCAGTTGGAGCCCATGTGTAATTCACAAAAATGGCTGATAACTCAAACCGCTAACACAAACCAAAATGTAAGTGGTTAAAAACAAGGGCATTCTGTCTGGCAAAGACAGACAATCAAAAGTCTGGTGCAATATGCACAAAGTGATGGAGGAGCACCACTTAATAAATGGCAATAACTGAAGATTGTGCCCGATGTGGAATCCAGCGAAAATCATCTCACGGCAAGAGGGCCAATAGGAGATCGTCCAAGCTTCCCTTCGTGATTCACCTCCAATGGAACATTTGCGGCCTTCGAACCAATAAAGAGGATTTATGGCTGCTCTTAGAATCACAGTATCTACTTGTTCTCTGCCTTCAGGAAACAAAATTGCGTCCTCACAACTGATTTGAGCTCTCGCATTTCTTCCCAGTGCATTTTGAAGTTCCCACTGAGGTCGGCATTCCACCTCATGGGTGAGTCATGCTGCTCATACAGGATATACAGGATGATGACAATAGTCAACCCATCTCCATGACTACCCACCTTCAAGCTGCTGCAGTTTGCCTTTTCATTCCTCCCATGACTTTTCCCCTTTGTACCATTTACATCCCTCTATCATACGATGTCTTCAGGGCAGACTTCCTCCAGCTTATTGGGCAGCCGCCTCACCCCTTTCTGTTGCTTGGTGACTTTAATGCGCACCATCCCCTTTGGGGTTCTCCCAGAACCTGTCACAGAGGTGCCCTCTTGGCTTTCTTAGTCAGCTTAACCTATTCTGCCTTAACGCAGGAGCACCCACTTTCCTTTCAGACTCCACGCACACCTATTCCCATTTGGACCTAATATTCTGCACTGCCCAGTTTGCCCATCGTCTAGAATGGTCTCTTCTCTCTGACACATACTCAAGTGACCATTTCCCGTGTGCTGTCTGCGGACTCCTACTCCACCTCTGTGCACACCCAAGTGGCAGCTTACTAAGGCCGACGGGAGGCTTTACTGCTCCCTGGCAACCTTTGACAAACATTATTTCCCCTGTTGTGATGACCAGGTGGAATATCTTACAAACATTATCCTTACCGCCGCAGAATGTTCCATTTCTCGCACTTCCTCTTTACCATGCCGTGTCCTGGTTTCTTGGCAGACTGAGGCATGCCACAATGCAATTTGCATGTGTAGACGTGCTCTCTGCATTTTTAATTGTCATCCTACAATGGCGAACTACATTAATTATAAACAGATGCGTGCACAGAATCGTCGTGTTCTTTAGTACAGCAAAGAAGCTAGCTGGATTTCGTTCACTAGTTCTTTTAATAGTTCCACTCCCTCTTCTGTCATTTGGACCAACCTCCGATGGCTCTCTGGGACCAAAATCCATTCCCCAATTTCTGGCCTGACACTCACAGACAATGTCACCGTGGACCCTATTGCTATCTCCAACACTTTGGGCTACCATTTTGCGGAGATTTTGAGCTCCTCCCACTACCACCCTGTCTTCCTCCATCAGAAACAGGCAGAGGCGGCTTGGGTAGTACTCTTCTCCTCTCAGAATCGTGAATACTATGATGCCATCTTTACTGTGAGGGAGCTAGATAATGCTATCACTTCAGCCTGATCTTCCACCCCAGGACCGTACGAAGTTAACATTCAGATGTTGAGCATTTTTCTTTTGTGGGCAAGCACTTTCTGCTTAACACGTACAACCGTATCTGGACAGAGGGCACATTTCCCAGACGCTGGCGTGAAGGGACTGCCATAACCATACCTAAGCCCGGTAAGGACAAACACCTTCCTTCTAGCTACTGCCCCATTTCTCTCACCAGCTGTGTTTGCAAGGTGATGGAACATATGATTCATGCTCGGTTGGTATGGTGGCTCGAGTCTCACAATTTACTAACCACTGCACAGTGTGGCTTTCGAATGTGTCATTCTACAGTTGACCATCTCGTCTCTTTGTCCACTCATGTCGTGAATGGTTTTTTGTGGAAATCATAGACTGTGGTTTCAGTTTGGAGAAAGCCTCTGACACCTACTAGAGGACTGGTATCATCTGTACACTCTACACATGGGGTTTCTGTGGCCACATGCGCCGTTTCGTTCAGGAATTTTTAATAGACAGAGTTTTTAAGGTACGGTGCCTCAGCGTTCTGTCCTGAGCATCGTCCTCTTTGCTATCGCCATTAACCCTGTAGTGGCAGGTCTCCTGTTGGGCATCTCCAGCTCACTTTTCGTTGTCAGTTTTGCCATATATTGCAGTTATCCACGGACTTGTATCATTGAGCGGTGTCCTCAGCAATGTGTCAATCATCTTTTCTCATGGAGCATGGACAATGGCTTTTGTTTTTCCACCGACAAAACCGTTTGTATGAATTTCTGGCGGTGCAATTGGTTTCTTCCACCATCTTATGTCATGGCCCTGTTGCTCTTCCATTAATTGAAACTACAAAATTCCTGGGACTCGTGCTCGATAGGAAACACTCTCGGTCCTCCCACGTGTCCTACCTGGCAGTCCACTGTATTCAGTCCCTCAGTGTCCTTTGTGTCCTCAATGGTACTTCCTGGGGTGCAGATCGAGCCACCCTCTTCCATTTGTACTGGCCCCTTGTTCGTTCGAAAGTAGACTATGGGTGTTTTGTTTACGTATCTTCATGTCTGTCCCTCTGACGTCATCTCAATACTATCCGCCATCGTGGCATCAATTTGGCCACGGGCACCTTTTACATTAGCCCAGTTAGGGCCTGTATGCAGAAGCTGCTGAACTACCGTTGTCCTACCACCTTGACTTTCTCCTCAGTAGATATGCGTGCCGTTTGTCTTCTGCCATGTGTGGCCACCCATCCTATGGCTCCTTCAAAGACTCCTATGATTGCCAGTATGGGGCTCATTCCTCTTCTCTGTTACCTCCTGGAGTTTGCTTTTGGCTCTTGCTCTGGCAGCCTAACTTCATGCTATCTGCAACTTACTTTCCCGGTGGGTGTGAACCCTTCACCACCTTGGCCTCATGTGACGGCCCGATTTCACCTTGGCCTTTATTTGCTTCCTGAGGGCACTACTCCAGCCTCTCTCCATCCCCTTCAGTTTCACATCCTTCACACGGAACTTCACGGTAGTACCTTTTTGTACACTGATGGCTCTTCGGCTGACCGTGATGTCGGGTGTGCCTTCATCATTGGCGCTTACGTTTTTCGGTATCAACTTCTGGAACAGCAGAGCTCTTCACCCTGTATCAGGCCATGCAGTGCATCCGGCAACATAGGCTTTTCAATTGTGTCATCTGCTCTGGCTCTTTGTCCTTCAAAGCCTCTTGCATGCTGTACACCTCCCATCCTGTAGTGCAATGGGTCCAGGAAAACTGTCACTTGCTCACTCTTGATGGAGCCACCTTGATATTTGCGTAGGTTCCTGGTCACGCCGGTCTGACAGGTAACGAGCCCGCTGACACACCGAGTGAGGTGGCGCAGTGGTTAGCACAGTGGACTCGCATTCGGGAGGACGACCGTTCAATCCTGCAGTCCGGCCACCCTGATTTAGGTTTTCCGTGATTTCCCTAAATCACTCCAGGCAAATGCCGGGATGGTTCCTTTGAAAGGGCACGGCCGACTTCCTTCCCTAATCCGATGAGACTGATGACCTCGCTGTTTGGTCTCTTCCCCCCAAACAATCCAAAAAGCCGCTGACACTGCTGCCGAGCCTATAGTCTTCGTACCTCAGCTCGCTAGTTCTCACATTCCCTCCGATGATTTGTGTTGCCATCTGTCAGCAGGTGGTGTCACATTGGCTCTTTATGGGAACAAGCTCGGGTTATTAAGCATCTCCCAGCAGCTTGGACGATCTCCTATTGGCCCTCTTGCCGTGAGATGATTTTAGCTGGATTGCGCATCGGGCTCAGTCTTCAGTTATTGCCATTTAAGTGGTGCTCCTTCACCACTTTGTGCATATTGCACCAGACTTTTGATTGTCTGTCTTTGCCAGACAGAATGCCCTTGTTTTTAACTGCTTACATTTTGGTTTGTGTTAGCAGTTTGAGTTAACAGTCATTTTTGTGAATGACGCGTGGACTCCAACTGCATTTACTTTTTATCTGTTGTAGCAATATGGCGAAGGCCGTTTACTTTTTAGTTGTGGACCTCCATTTCTCCATGGCATATTTTATAGACCTTTCTCCACGTCCCTGTTTTTAGCTGTCTTCTTCAATCAATTGGAATTGACATGTAGTCGTTTTTAACTCCTCTCTTTGTCTTCATGTTCCAGCGGTTTGACATGGGCGCATATGACTCTAGTTGTTTTTGTGCCCTAAAACAAAACAAAACAAAACAAACAAAACAATGGGGCTGCACTACTATTGGTTTGATGATTTAGCTGTTGAGAGTCTCTTGTTGATAGAAGATCAGAGTCTTCCGAATATTGGGCAAAGCATGCGTCTGTACTGCTACAGGGTTGTTCTCTGCATATAGCTAAACTTATGACTTCCAACTCTCACTTGCACTTAGTGGGAAGTGGCCGATGATCTGAAATTCAATAATCACTTTGTGACCTGGATACACAGGGTCGTCCATTGATCATGACCGGGCCAAATATCTCACGAATAAGCATCAAATGAAAAAACTACAAAGAACGAAACCTGTCTAGCTTGAAGGGGGAAACCAGATGGCACTATGGTTGGCCCACTAGATGGCACTGCCATAGGTCAAACGGATATCAGCTGTGTTTTTTTAAATAGGAACCCCCATTTTTTATTGCATATTCATATAGTACGTAAAGAAATATGAATGTTTTAGTTGGACCATTTTTTTCGTTTTGTGATAGATGGCACTGTAATAGTCGCAAATATATGGCTCACAATTTTAGACGAACAGTTGGTAACAGGTAGGTTTTTTAAATTAAAATACAAAACGTAGGTACATTTGAACATTTTATTTCGGTTGTTCCAATGTGATACGTGTACCTTTGTGAACTTACCATTTCTGAGAACACATGCTGTTACGGCATGATTACCTGTAAATACCACATTAATGCAATAAATGCTCAAAATGATGTCCGTCAACCTCAGTGCATTTGGCAAGTGTGAAAACATTCCTCTCAACAGCGATTAGTTCACCTTCCGTAATGTTTGCACATGCATTGACAATGCACTGACGCAAATTGTCAGGTGTTGTCGGTGGATCACGATAGCAAATACCCTTCAACTTTCCCCACAGAAAGAAATCTGGGGACATCAGATCCAGTGAATGTGCGGGCCATGGTATGGTGCTTCAATGACCAATCCACCTGTCTTGAACTATGCTATTCAGTACCACTTCAACCGCATGCGAGCTATGTGCCGGACATCCATCGTGTTTAAGTAGATCGCCATTCTGTCATGCAGTGAAACATCTTGTAGTAACATCAGCATACATTGCACCATTTAGATTGCCATCGATAAAATGGGGACCAATTATCCTTCCTTCCGTAATGCCACACCCTACATTAACCCACCAAGGTCGCTGATGTTCCACTTGTCGCAGCCATTGTTGATTTTCCGTTGCCCAATAGTGCATATGATGCCGGTTTACGTTACCGCTGTTGGTGAATGACGCTTCATCACTAAATAGAATGCGCACAAAAAATTGTCATCGTCCTGTAATTTCTCTTGCGCCCAGTGGCAGAACTGTACACGATGTTCAAAGTCGTCGCCATGTAATTCCTGGCTCATAGAAATATGATACGGGTGCAATCGATGTTGATGTAGCATTCTCAACACCGATGTTTTTGAGATTCCCGATTCTCACGCAATTTATCTGACACTGATGTGCGGATTAGCCGCAACAGCAGCTAAAACACCTACTTGGGCATCATCATTTGTTGCAGGTTGTGGCTGACATTTGACATGTGGCTGAACACTTCCTGTTTCCTTAAATAATTTAACTATCTGGCGAACAGTCCGGACACTTGGATGATGTCGTCCAGGATACAGAGGAGCAGCATACATAGCACATGCCTGTTGGGCATTTTGATCACGATAGCCATACATCAACACGATATCGACCTTTTCTGCAATTGGTAAACGGTCCATTTTAACATGGGTAATGTATCATGAAGCAAATACCATTTGCACTGGCGGAATGTTACATGATACCATGTACTTATACGTTTGTGACTATTACAGCACCGTATACTATATTTCTGTACGTACTGCACAAATATGTAATAAAAAATGGGGGTTCCTATTTTAAAAAATGCAGTTGATATCCATTTGACCTATGGCAGTGCCATCTAGCGGGCCAACCATAGTGCCATCTGATTTCCCCCTTCAAGCTAGATGAGTTTCGTTCTTTGTAGTTTTCTCGCTTGATGCTTATTTCGTGAGATATTTGGCCCGGTTACTATCAATGGACCACCATGTATACACACCAGACGGAGCAGTGCCTGAAAAAACTTTGAGGTGGGTCTACAAACATATGGTTGTATTTAAAGTCAGTGTCCAGGGATGGGTGGATCACATCCAACAGTGCCATTGACGCATCTAATCCAGAATCTCAGGCAGAGCAGTAAAGACTGACTGTATGTGCAGCTATGCAATCGGTAACAGGTGAGTGGCTCTGTGGGGCTTCGAGAGCACACCATCTAGGGAGATCTTCACAGCCTTTTTGATAGTGAGGGCAAAGTACCATCTTGTAATTCAGTTTCTGAACTCCATCAACCACTCCATTATGGCAACAGTTGTATGGGAAGCAATTAGGAAGATTTCCGGAACGCGTAGGAGGAAAGTTTGATGTTCTGAGAGCTGATAGAAATGGTCATTTGAATCAAAAGCATTCATTTTATTTCAAATAGCTTTCAAAACTGTTAGATCCTTACTCTGGGAGGAAAGAAGGCTGAGAGAGACCTACCCTGTTCTGAGGATGAGGGAGACTAAAATGAAGTTACAGATGATGTTGTTTGGGGAGTCTGTTGTTTGGTGAGTCTGTGTGCCCTGCCTCCTCTTTTTCTCCCTGAGATAAAGATTTGGGTGTTTGTCAGCAGTATTTAGGATTTTACCTTCTGAAGTTAAAGTACTGGCTAGCCCTTCTTTCGTTTTAAATATACATATATTCTTTGCTCTGAATATCTTTGATGCCAGGAAACCCACAGTTGAATTTACTGATAACTCGATTTGTGTCCTGTAGTGAACAGTTAGTGTATGAGACAGTGTCATAGGCTGCCAGTGTGCATTTTCAATTGAATGCAAAGTTCAACAAAATGTGTAGGAACAGCGATTAGTGTGTTAGGAGTTTCTACGTGTGTGTTGTTTCACAAGCTTGAGGATGATCGAAAATTACATGCCGTAACCTTTTATTCATTGTACTTTGCCCTACTGGATACAAGGCTGCAAGCTTAAAATTGGTCACTCACATTCACACACATTGTGTTCCATACAGCCCATTGTTCAGGGATGAGAAACGTTTCAAGCTATACATTAACAGGCAGACGCCCTCAGGGGCTCAGCATTGATTTGCCGGGTACGGGCTTGGCAAACCTGGTGTTCGTGAGTTGGGGACTGGTAAGCGCCGCCAATCCCGTCTCTGTAAGCTCTGGAGCTGCTTCAGTGACCAGCACGTGGTGTGGCGGTGGAACATTGTGTGTCTAAGGGAACGGGGATCTTGGCTTGACCGCCTGGATTGTGAGAACAGGATAAACCTCCATAAAAAAACCTTCACTCTCAAGGTGTGCTGTGCACTGATGGGATGCATAGCTGTTGAGGTGGAACAGTCGTTAGTAGGCAACCTGTGGGGAACTTGGCCCACCTCAGTTGTATAAGGCTTACTCGGGCATCTGGGGCTCTGTCTGAGTGGACCCTTATGTCCCTAGCTGCTCGTGGGACCGAGATGGAACCCTCGAAACCATCATCTTCTCCTTCCAGTGGGAAGGGTATACCACCTAGGAGTATTCACACCCATTCATCCAAAAGAATGAGAGGGGATAGTCCTCCTGATAATAAGAATACTTTGGACTGCAGTAGTAGGGCTCATGGAGTCGTGAATAACAATGTGTTTCTGATGATAAAGAGGAAGGAAGGGATATGTGAAAAAGCGTCCCCCTTTTATATCCATAAGGGTTTGGAAGGGCTTGCTGGAACATTGAAATCTAGAAAACGATTGTGCAATGGCTCAGTGTTGGTCCAAACTAACAGGTCACAGCAGATAGACCTTCTTAAGAAATCACAAAAACTGGGTGACTATGATATCATTGTTGAGATGCACACCTCTCTCAAATCAGTAAGGGCATTGTCACATGTCAAGATAGCATGGACATCTCAGAACTGAAGCAAAAATGTACGCCCCGGGGAATAGTTGATGTGGAGCAACAAAAGTGCAGGAATAATCGAGAAACTGAAAAGACTGCCCCTTTCATTGTTACATTCAGTTCTCTGACACTGCCTGAGCATCTTATGGTGGGGTTCTTTTGGCTTAATGTTTGGCCTTAGTTTCCAAATCCTATGCGGTGCTATAAATGACAGCATTTCGGCCAAACAGCCATGAGTTGTGGAGGTGAAGCAATCTGCAGGAACTGTGGAAAAGCCGCTCATGACGCTGGGACTGACTGACTGTCTCCTGCGATCTGCATCATCTGCTCTGGGAACCACCCAGTCTGGAGCCGAGACTGCCCTATTTTTGCTGAAGAACGCAAAATACAAGAGATAAAAGTGACCAAGCAGATCCCGAAGCAAAAAAGAACATAAGGCGACAAAACGCCTGTCTTTGCCACCTCATATTTTTCCATGGTGTAGAATCCTATTCCCAAGGTGGACGCTTCAAAACAGACGAAGCCTAGTGTGCCTGTATCCACCACAAGCACCTGTACTTGCATGTGTGCATGTCAAGGGAAAAAGAATAAGGACAAAGCAATCCAGGCAGCTGCACCAGGAAAGTCAAACAACAGTTCCACAGTGAGCATCCAGAAGGTATAAGAAAAGCAGAGTGCCTCTCAATGCCTACTTTCCCCTTCATCCTTAAAGGGACAGGATGCAGGGAAGGGCTCAAGATGTTCTGGTCAAAAACTGTCCCGAGTGCTGTTGGATGACATTCTTTGCCGTCTGACTGATGAGGAGGGTACGTGGGGTTAGATGGCTTGGATCCAGGCAGCCTCTCCACTCCCCCCTTGCTCTTAAAGTGCTTCACCTCCCTAGTGCAAAGATGCGGTAAATTAAAACTGCACTGATGACATGGCTTCCATACCACAGTGGAACATGAGTGGATTCAGGACTCACATGGAGGAATTGAAACTCACAGCACTGGCATGCCCCTTGTGCTTTTGTTTACAAGCAGCACATTTTAAAGATACAGATGTCCCTCTGCTATAGGGGTATTCACTATACGACAAGGATGACCTATCAGGAGAAAGGGCCAAGGGAGGTGTCGCAGTGTTTGTCACTAATGCACACCACTCCTCTGCTCTCCCCTTGGCTACTGACCTGCAAGCAGTTGCAGTTCAAATTCATGTGTCAAAGCATCACTGTTTGCTCACTGTATTTACATCTGCAAGATGCACTAGACTCTGAGGCTCTCACGGATCTTATCGCACAACTCCTGCAACCATTCCTTCTCTTGGGAGTCTTCAATGCTCATCATGTTCTGTGGCTCTCGACAAATACTTGCCCTCGGGGTTGGGTTTTGGAGGGCCTCGTGATGTCTTATGAGCTGTGCATCCTCAACACGGGTAATCATACTCATTTCTATACTGCTACTGGGTCATTCATCGACTTCTCTTTCCGTTCTCATGCCCTTGCTGACCCTGTTCAGTGGGAGGTCATTGATTACCTTCATTCCAGTGACCACTTCCCAATCTGCCTTCACCTACTAAATTGCTCATCACGTAAAGTTAAGCCCCAAAATGGATGGTCAGCAGGGCTAACTGGATGCGTTTCAGCCAGCAGGCTGTGTTTGAACACTGCAATAGCATCCAAGAAGGATGGGTGGACCACATCACACGAGTGATGCATCGTGTCACTGATGTCTCCATCCCACAGTACTCAGGTCTTGTTAGGAGGCAACCAGTACCTTGGTGGACAGATGAGTGCTGTTCCGCAAACCAGGAGAGGCGTGTGGCTCTTTGACATTTTAAATGCCGACCGACAGTAGACAACTGTAGGGCGTGCTGAGTCGCGAGGCCCAAGGCTCGACACGTCATTAGGGAGAGTAAGAAAAGGTCATGGCAAGAGTTCCTGGACTCCATCAATCATTCCACTTCTTCTATAAAAGTATGGGAAGCCATCTGGAGGATTTTTGGTAAATGCAGCCATTTACTGATAGCAGCAGTGCTCAACAGGGGTGCCTCCAAATGACACCCAGAGATGTTGATCAGATGCTGGCTGAACATTTTGCACAAACTACTGCCAATGAAAGCCAGGATCCAGTGTTTTGTCATTATCATGCAATTGTATAGAGGGAAAAGTTGGACTTCAGGTCCAACAGTTCTGGGGCCTACAACTCCATTTTCTCCATGTGGGAGCTCGAATTGGCACTGACTGAGATCTGTGACACTGCACCTGGTCACAACCAAATCTGGCACTTCGTGCTTAGATATTGCCAGTGGCATCTAAGGAAATACTCCTTGGATGTTTTAATCTGACATGGCAGACATACAACTTCCCCAACTCATGGAGGGAGGCTATTCTGATCCCTTTCCTCAAACCAGGAAAGGACTGCATATGTCCCAGTAGTTATTGGAGTATCACCTTAACGAGCTGTGTAGGAAAGACTCTGGAGCAAGTGGTTAACTATCGTCCAGTTTGGTCGTTAGAGACCAGGAAACTCCTTCGCCACTCCCAGTGTGGATTCCGAAGATTTCGGTCCACTGTCACTAACCTGACCCTCCTAGAGGCAGCTATTCAGCAGGCTTTCCTCCGTAAGCATCACTGTATCGGAATATTCTTCGATATAAGTAAGGCATAAGATACTACTTGGAGACACTGTATTGTTGCCCAACTGCATCAATGGGGCTTTTGTGGCCACAACCCCATCCTCATAAGGTCTTTCCTGTCTCGACTGTTTTTTATGACCCGAGTTGGTGACATGCTGTCTGATTGGTTTAAGCAGGAGAATGGTGTTCCTCAGGACAGTGTTTTTAAGCTTTAACCTCTTTCAATAGCCATCAACAGTATCACATTGATGGTAAGGAGTTTTGTACAGTGCTCCTTATTTGTAGACGATGTTGCTGTTTTCTGTTCCTCCTCCAGTGTTAAAACAGTGGGCTATCAGTTGCAACTGACAATGTGGAGGGTAGAGGAGTGGGCTGCAAAGATGGGTTTCCAGTTTTTTGCAGATATGTATGTGTATATTCATTTTAATCACTCTCATCATCTTTTTAGTTTGCGTGCCTTGACTATGGAGGACACCACCCTACATTTTAGAGACACAGTGCAGTTTCAGGGCCTCATTTTTGACTCCCGATTTTGTGGCTACCATAACTGCAAGACCTGAAAGCCAGAATGCTGAAGACACTGAACAGCATCAAATGCTTCGGTCACAGGTCGTGGGGAGCGGACAGGGAGTGTCTCCTTCAGTTACTGAAGAGGCTCAAAGTGATTTCAGGTTTGGTGCAGTACAGGAGAGAGAGTACTCCTGCTTCCATTTTTAATGTGATATTCTCTGATATTTTTTCTGAGTACCATGACCATGTAGCTGTTTTTACGGGTGGGTCTAAGCAGGGAGACTCTGTTGGTTGCTATGTCGTTTTCCTGGCTTGTGTCCTCAAGGTCAGACTGCCTCCAGAATTTACAGTCTTCAATGCAGAATTAATTGCAATCTTGCGAGCACTGGAGCAGATGAGACGTTCTCCCGGTGTTAGACTTCTCAAGAGCTCAGATTCTCTGAGTGCTCTTTACTCTCTCCAGTATTAGTACCAAGCAGATACAGTAACCCAGAATATCCAGGATACCCTCCTACTATGACTGTGGAAGGAGGTGTCTTTCTGCTGGGTACCTTGACACACAGGAATTGCGGGGAATGAAAGGGAGGATCCCAAGGAGGCGTGTTGTGATCCTCTGGTATTTTGATGTGCTATACCCCTGCATGCTATCACCTTGCTGTTGAGGTACAAAGTCATGTGTCAGTGGGAAGTGGCTGGCAGTGACCAATAACGAGCTCCATGTCATCAAGCCCACAACTCCGCTGTGGAGTACTTCCTTCCAGCCATGTCAGCGGGACAAGGTCCTTCTTACTCATCTACACATAGGCCACAGCCCTATGACACATGAATTCTTACTTCATCAAGAGGACCCTCCAATATGTGGTGCTTGTGGCGTGCAGACCACGGAGTGCCACATTTTATTGGACTGCATTTTATTTGCTGACTAGCGGACTGTGGTGGATTTGCCAGTGGATTTGCCGTCTATTTTATGTATTGGTGAAATGAATGTGATTAAGGTTTTAAAGTTTTGTGAATTGTTCAAAGCTTTTAACAAGATTTCATGGAGATGTTTGAAATGTGCCAAAGGGTGGCTGGCTCACCCTAGTTTTTTGTAAGTGATCAGTCAGTGTTAGACTACTCAAGTGCTCAGATTTATTTTAGTTCTTCTGTGACTTGTTTTCTGTGTTTTAATTTTTTGGTTAGCTCTGTTCCCTCCTAATTGGTTTTAGTGTATGTGATAACAGAGTGACTATCTGGTCATTTAAAGTGCATGTGTGTGTATTACAACACTTTTAGTTCATCTCCATATTCATTTGTTTTCGTAAGTGTAAGGGCGCTGATGACCTCGCCGTTGGGCACGCATCAGATACACACACACACACACACACACACACACACACACACACACACAAGCACCAGGCAGAAGCAGCCATTGCATGTTACTTTCGCAAAGTATCCTGACCATCGTTTTCTCCTGGTGCAAATCTACGTATATTATTAATAGTGGTAATTACTTGTATTACTTTATTTTAGATGTAAGTCAGTGGGAATGTAGATACTTTGAAACAAACCACTGCTCCTCTTCTTACACATGCAGCTGCTGTGTGTACATACAACTTCATAGTAAGACACTCTCACCAGTCTATATACTGGAAAAGCTACAACCCTTTATAATGCAATGTTTGTGTTAACCTAAATTTGCATATTTAGATGTAAATATCCTGATGACTTATAGAATGAGTAATCTTTGATGGTCCATTTTTTTTCTCTGCATCCATTTTCAGCTACTGAAAGGAAAAATTTATTGAATTTAGCTGCCAGTTATTTCAGACTAGCATCATCTGTCTCTGCTATTATGATCAGAGAGTTCAACATCATATGCTACATCAAGTTTATTTGTTTAATGCCTCATAACGATTCAAACTGGAGTTGTAGCCATTAATAGTATTTACAGGTAGAACCATGTTTACACATGATGAAATCAGTATCTCACACAATAATTCTCATTGCTCATAGGAAAATTGACATGGTGCATTGGATACAGATATATGGTTTTTCTGTATCAGTGCTTGGTACAACATGATCTTTGAGATATTTGTCTGGGTCCTGTTACTTTATAGGAATGATTGACAGGAAGCAGTTATTTGCTTTTTTGGAAACCATATTTGTTGAACAACTGGAGAATGTTTCATCACTACACATAGAATGAAGTGTGTGTCCTTAGTGGAGTTTTACTGTACTGTACTGTACTATTAGTGTCGTGCAACATCCCACATAATTTCTGTGCTTAGTGGATTAGTTGTGGTAACAGCATTATGCAGCTACCAGGATCTCTGGCGCTAACATTGTTAGATGTTATTTACAGCATTCAGTGAAGACAGAAATAGACAGAAGAAGGTGGATAAATGATGAACTCAAGAATCGTATTTTATTAGTCTCATAATGTATGTAACCTAAATAACTTGATTCAAGTACAGCAGAAACATCAAAAAGTTTGGCAAAACTTCACGATAAAACATAGAACAAGTGGTACTAATAACAGTAGCCTAATGACACCATTTTGATACCTATTAAGAAAAAAAAGTTCAATAACATGTTACCCATTGGTCAAAGTGGTAGGTCATATCATGAGAAGAGCTCAGCCAACAGTGACAGAATTTGTGTTATTGCTTAGCGTCGTGTTCTCAATGTCATGGAGTGGTGAATTCAGTTGTCCTCTTGCCGTAATGTATCTGTGCTTCTGTGATTGTCATAACATTGGGCATGGAGTGTTTTGTATTAGGAAGAATGGTGTTCTGTGCTTACCAACTCCTGATCATTGTATCAGGTTTATCATATTAAGTATAAGTAAGTGAGATCCATTATATTATTGTAATTGTTTCCACAAAGTTATGATATAAAATGTAATGTAGGTCCACAGCCCAAAACAATTCTTGTAAATGAATTAATCCTAAGCTTCAAGTCTATATCTATACTCTGAAAACCACTGTGAGATGCATGGCAGAAGGTTTGTCACATTGTACCACTTAATTAGGTTTTCTCTCCATTCAAGTGCGTGAAGAATGATTGTTTGAATGCCTCTGTGCATGCAGTAATTATTCTAACCTTATTCTCATAATCCCTATGTGAGCATATGTAGGGGGTTTTAGTTCAATTTCTTCAGCACCTCTGGGACACTATCCCATGGATCAAAAAAACCTGTGACCTTTCATGCTGCCCTTCTTTCTATACATTCAATATTCTCTGTTAGTCCTATTTGGTAAGGGTCCCACACACTTGATCAATATTATAGAACTGGTTGCATGAGTGATTTGTAAGCAATCTCCTTTGTAGACTAATTGCACTTCCCCAGTGTTCTACCAATAAACCAGAGTCTACCACCTGCTTTACACACAACTGAATGTATGTGATCTTTCAACTTCATATAGCTACAAAATGTTACACTCAGATATTTGTATGAGCTGGCCAATTCCTCAGAGACTCACTGATTTATGGCCATAGGAGACTGTTTTTTCGTTTTTGAGTATTTAGCAGCGTTTTTTTACACAGTACTTCATCGTAGATAACTGCGTCATCTGAAAAATGTCTGAGGTTACTATTAACACTTTGAGGACTGGCAGCTTAGACACACTCCTGGTCCAGAGGACCGGCTATTTTTAGTGTTTTTTTTTTTGAAATGTCACTGGCATATTTTGATTTAAGGTATCTTGAAACAGAAAACATATTATGAAAGAACATCTTTAAGGTTTATTTTAAATGTTTATTTTAATCATATTGGTTGATGACAAAATTAATAACAAGAAGCATAAAATGTATGATTTCAGTTTGACAATAAATGAGTTTTTTAGTTTAGTGCAAATTCACAGTGTGGAAGATTTTGAAGCATTCTGGCATGCAGAGTGGTACATTGCAGTCTGGACACAACCAGCTGGTTTCCTTCCAACCTGCTTTACCACTAGATTTTTTTTTTGTTTTCTTAGAGCAAACTTTACACACTCCAGTTGGATGCTCCTTATCAGTGGCTGGAATTTTTTCTGCAGTGTGTTGTCCTAGAAGTCTGTTGCTGTAAGTTTCACTAGGAACATTGTCTAGTGCCAAATTTGTACCCTTGTGAATCAGTCCTCCTCCAATTTGTCATAGAAAAGTGGAAAAACAGCAACTCTTTCTTTGAGCAGGAGTCGTGGTTTCGCGGTATAAGACAAATGCATTTGTTGCAGCCATTATAAGCATGCGGAAGTACAATGTATTCCACCACTTCATCTAAATGCATAGTAAGAAATCATTTGATCACTCCTATTGACCCCCATTTTGTAAATATTATAGTCAAGAATGGCATCTGGTTTTGATTTTACTTTGATACCTTCTTTTGTATGAACAGATGTCAGAGCTGGTCATTTTTTGCACAGTGGACAGGCATAGTACATCAGTTGTCTTTCCACTTCAAACAAAGCAGATGATTCCTCCTCATTGACACAGACTTGTACCTTTTCAGTTTTTTGGAAACAATTTCGTTTGGTAGTTCTTTCTGGTTAGTCACATGTACCTAATGCCTTCGTTTTATGTTGCCACAGAAAATTGAATACGGTTGGTGAACTATAAAATCTGTCCATGTAAACAGTGTGGCCTTTTCCCAGGTAATCTGCTAGCAACCTCTCAAATAATGGTATTATGGAGTTGTCTTGTGTTCCTTTCCCAGCATATACCTCCAGTCTAAGAATGTAACCAGTTTTGGAATCACACACAATAAAGATCTTGATTCCATACTTCTCAGGTTTATTTTTTATGGAAACCTGAAATACCATTCTTCCACGAAAACCACACATGCCTTTGTCAATAGTGAGGTTTTCTGATGGGTAAAATGATTTTTGTAATTCTATAAGAAATGATCCAGGATTGACCTGATTTTATGCATGGGTCATGCTGAGGTTGACTTTTCGGAACATAAGTTGCATTGTCATTCAAATGCAGGCTTGATAATATTTCCTTGAATCTGTTTCTGGCCATAACAGAACCAGGGAAAGGGGTTGAAATAAAATTGTTGGTAGACCAGTAATATGTCAGTTTCGGTTTTTTCACAAGACACATGTGTATAAATATGCCAAAAAACAAATACACAAAAAACTGTGAGGCTTCACCCTGGAAGCTGCTTTGAGTTTGTCATAAACAGACTTTGCATATCTGTTTCGGATTTTTTGTGTTTCATTATGGAATAGGGGAAAGAGATCGAAAACACATCAAGAGGAGTGGAATTCTCATGAACAGCTGCCATTACTCCACTTTTCTCTACAAATTGTGGCACAGTATGCTAGTTGTCAGCAAATTTCCAGCATAATTTGGCATCAGTGGGTTTTTTCCGGAAATTCGTTGCCTCTTTGTAGGAGGTACAGACAGCTGTGTTGCAGCTGACACCTGTGTTGCAGATGATGTACTTTGTTCAGTAAACACTGGCTGCACAGATGCAGGCTCATCATATTCCTGTGCAAGATAGACGAGACAAGATAACTGAAGCATCTCGAGCAATATAAGTCGTAATAATAATACTGAAGAAATTCTGCAGTAGACAACTCCTTACCTGTATCTGAATCCTCTTCATTCTCTTCACATTCAGACTTTTCCCACTCAGAACAAGAATCGTCCAACTCTTCTTCTCACTCAGAAAACATGTAATATTTGAGAGAAAAATTAACAAGAAACGAGAACATTTGAAACTCACGGCTACACCAATGCACAATGGCGCAGCGTGTCACGGAAGCTGCTATGCGTGTCTTGCTGTTTCTTTCGATGTAGTTCTAAACCATAACACAGAGCGGAATGGCAGTCAAGGGACGTATAGGCAGGCGTTCCACGCAGCACTACCACAGTAGCCGGCCTGCTTCCGGATGGCTAATAGACTGTGAGTGGCGAGCAACAGCCGCCCGACCTATACTCGGGTGCGGTCATTTCAAAGCAGTTCTGTGGTCCGACCTTCGCTCGGGCTCAGTTGCCAAAGTGTTAATGTTGTCTGCAAGGTGATGCGTATACAACATGAACAGCAAGGGTCCCAATACATTTCCCTGGGGCACACCTGAAGTCACTTCTACATCTCATGATAACACTCTGTCCAAGATGACATGCTTCATCCTCCCTAATAAAAATTCCTCAGTCCAGCCACAAATATCACCTGGTACCCCCCATATGGTAGTACTTTGACAACAAGCATAGTTGTAGTACTGAGTCAAATTCTTTTTGGAAGTCAAGAAATATTGCTTCTACTTGGCCACCGTAATCCAAAGCTTTAAGTATGTCTTGTGAAAAAAGTGCATGTTGGGTTTCACATGATCGATATTCTCGGAATCCGTGCTGGTTGGCATCGAAGAGGTCATTCTGTTCTAGATACCTCATTATGTTTGAGCTCAGAATATGGTCTAAGATCTTACAACAAATCGATGTCAAGGATATTGCATGCCAGTTTTGTGGATCATTTCTGCTACCCTTCTTGTAGAAGGGTGTGATCTGTGCTTTTCTCCAAGAACTGGCCATGGTTCTTTGTTGAGGGATCTATGATTGATTAGAATTAGAAGAGGGGCTAACTCGGCCGCAAATTCAGTATAGAATCTGACAGGGATTCCATCGGGCCCTGGAGATTTGTTAAGTTTCAATGATTTAAGCTGTTTCTCAATACCACTGATACTGATATGCATTTCATTCATCTTCTCAGTGGTGTGAGGGCAATTCTCCTGGGTTTTCCTTTGTAGAGAAACATTTGAAAACAAAGTTAAGCTTTTCTGCTTTTGCTTTGCTGGTGTCAACTTCAGTTCCAGTCTTGTCCATGAGTGTATGGACACTAACTTTGGTGCCACTAACAGCCTTTACATATGACCCGAATTTCTTTGCGTTTTGTGAAATATCATTTGACAATACTCTGCTGTGGTCGTCATTGGAGGTATTGTGCAGCCAAACGTGTTTCATTCAGCATCTCTCTATCAATAGCAGTAGTCTTTTTTTGACACCTAGTATGCGGTAATCTCTTTCTTTTGGAGTTTCTGTACAGTTGTGTACTATTCTTTTAAACTTGAGCCATAGTTCCGCTACACTACATGCTCCTGCCCTATACTGAAAGTTTCAAGTTTGTCATTGAGATATGACACTACTGACTTTTTATCTCATTTACTGAACTTTCCTATCTTTCTGCTTGTTTTAGTTGTCCTTTGTACTTTGTTAATCGTTGCCACAAATGTGTCATGGTCACTGATACCAGTTTTGATGTAGACAGTATTTGTTACCATTAGATCCAGTATATTTTTGTCACGAGTGGGCTTCCTAACTATCTGTTCTAGGTGGTTTTCAGAGAAGACATTTAGTAATGTTTCAGAGGATCATGCCAACCACTAATGAAACTAATTTTCCCAACTCATTGTTGAATGATTAAAGTCTCCACTTACAGTTACAGTAAGATAGGGGAACTCACATACAAGTGTATAATAGGAGATCTTACTTAAAAGTTAACTGAGGTGTACTGCCGTTTTCTCTAAAACTTTTGGTTACATCAGGAAATTACTGTGGTAGGCAATAGAAGGATCCAGTTATCATGTTATGCCCACCCCTGATACTGAGTCTTGCCCAAACAATCTCATATGCAGCCTTACTTTCTATCTCAGAGGGTTTGAGTTTCTTGTCTTTTGCGACAAATATGCCACTTCCATTTGCTATTTGCCTATACTTTCAATATACATTCAAATTATCCCCAAAAATATCAGTGCTATCAGTTTCAGGTTTCAATCAGCTTTCTGTACCTAGTATTCTGTGAGCTTTGCTGCGTTTCAGGAGCTCTTCGAACTCTGGCACTTTGTTGCCGATGCTTTGGCACTTAAGAAATATGGTTTTAATCCTCGCAAGTGGGAGGCATTTCTTTTGGTCTTACCCTGATATTTCTGTTGTATTAGACTGGCTCATGTATGTAGTTTCCAGCCAGTTAATTTGTGTTTTGTTAGCTTGTTGTATAACTTAAATCTGTTCTGTTGCTCTCACAACAGCAAAAATCTAACTTGATTTTTTTAACAAAACAGTTATCAATCACATTGCTTCTAACTACACAAGAAATGTTGAATCTTTTGAATTTATTATTATTACTATTATTATTAAAGCAGTAAGAGGCACCTGAGATAGGTTACTTCCACTAATAAATGCTGTTTTACATCAGGCCACAATGCTTATGCATGAAAAGTGTCTTAAGAAATAAATGCTTATGACACAGAATACTGTACTTGTAGATCAAACAGTCCACCTGTGTACTGCTGGTTCGAAGTGCCCAACAGGCACAGTATTCCGGTGGTGAGATATTTTGCTGTCATCAGTGTGCCTGACAATGGTGACATGTTTGATTGCTGAAATAATTGGCAGCACACCCATGGACTGTTTAACTACTACTCTGGGAAAACTGAAGAATCACTGTACTTATAGCTACAGCAGAGGTGATGTGATATACAAAATCATTATGAATTTGACAACAAATATTCTTCAAGAAGCTTGGGAAGCTTCTGGTATCATTGATGTGGAAAACGTAATAAAAAGTGTTAATTAAGATTTGCAGAGGACATTAGCATAGACTTTCAACATGCCTCTCTGTCTACGGTATGTTAAAGGCTTGTTACACCAAGTTCCAGATCCTGTAAGATTTTGAAATGCCAGTATTTTAGATCCTCCACACTATTCTGCTAGTATTTTAGATGCTCTACCTGTTCTTGTGGAACTAGTCAAGATGCATACAAAAATATTGAAAGTTCTTGGTCGTTCATATTCATCTTGGTAGGCCTGTGTCACTGCTCTGGCAGTTGTAAACAGTTAGAATTGCCCTATGCATGTGGCTCACATAATGAATACAGATCAAAATCCCAAAGCATATACTTTACAGGGAAATTAGGAAGGTCTGCTATTCTGCTGTGTTTATGGTGGCAGTTAAAAATGTTACTCAAATATCAGTAATTTCACTCATTCACAGGGATATGACATAAGCTGAAATCCTCCTTCCTTTATTATTGAATTTTATCCCCCATCATAGTTTCATTGTTGCCTTCCTAATGAGTGAACAATGTTTAGTGTTACACGTTGGATGCAGTTACGAAGATAGTAAAACAGGTTAAGTACTTTCAGAACACAAATTTTTTCAATTGTTCAGATTTCCATAATACTGCAAAAATGCTAAAACAGATGTAGTCAGCAGAGGAAATTCTTTAAAATATCCAGGTCCTCCTCCTCCTCCAACAAACAAAAAGGAAGAGTAGGTAGCATAATTCTACTGGATATTGAACACTTACAGTCCCTGGCCAATTTATTAGATACACTACAGTTTTAAGCAAATTTTGATTTATGTTTAACAAATTTCTTTTTAATACATAAATTGTGATAAAATGATTATGTTGTCTGCTTCATAACCAAGGTGATATAACAAATAAATGAAATGTAGTATTTGTCGAAAATATTTTATTTCAATAATTACAACAAAAATTAAAATATTGTGAAAGTGAAAACAGTAGTTTTAATATTTTGTTGAACTACCTTTTGCAGCTATGAGAGCCTTAATACGACAGGGTATGCTGTTGATGCATTTGTGTATGATGATAGCACACATGGATGATCTTCTCTAAAAGCTGTGTTGTGATAACATCTTTTGCCACCTCTGTCTTCATTAGTTCCCATACATTTTGTATGGGGTTCATGTCAGGACTATTACCTTGCCAGTCTTACAGAGGGATACTTTGTTCCTTGAGAAAGGATTTAACTGGCCTGGCTGTGTGACAGGGAGCTCCAGCCTGCATAAAAATAAATCGTTCCCCATTTGGGAACCATTCTTTGAGTTGTGGTATTAAACGTCTTTGCAGGACTTCCTTGTACTGGTCTTACCTCATTATGCCGTTAACCATATAAAGACTTTATGTACCTTTGCCACAGCTGACAGTCCAAATCATCACCTTAGTTGTGTGCTTTATGGTCTGAATAATACAGTCAGGATGAAATTTTTCTCTTGTTCAATGGCGCGCACATACTGAGATTTGTTAGTTAAAATTTCAAACGTGCTTTCATCGCTGAAGCATACCAATAAAAATCAAGAAACATAATTAATATACTATGAATAAATGTACATAGGTTATATCATATCGTAAATAATAATTTTAAAGTTAAATTACTGATCTCCAGAAGTTCACATCGTTACCACACCACTGTTTAGCCCACTTCAGACGCTTTGCTTTCATTGTGGCTGTTAACTTCGGATTTCTAATGGCTTGGCAGGCCTTGAAATCAATATCCTTCAACTTTCTGTGAACAGTGCATTCAGAAGCAGTCACATAAGCCTTTCCCAGTTGAGATTTTATCTGTTTTGTTATTGCAGACCTGTTTTCTCGGCAAATTCTTTTGAGTAATCTTTCGGACCTTGAGGTGAAAATTGGTTTTCTTCCATATTTATTCGTACTTCTGGGGCTCAGTTCTTCACCTAAAGTAATCTTCTTCTTTATGCACCTCACGCTAGCTTCTGACATTACCAACCTTCGTGAAATTTCCTGATTGGAATACATTTTTGTATTAACGAGGGCGTGGACCTCAGCTTTTTTGCATGGTGAACTGTCCCCTCATTTACACATTTTTGAAGGTCACAATTAGTAATATCTGGCTGTTAAACAATCAATTGTGATGTCGATATTACAAAACTGATAATCAAAGCGAACAAAGTGCTACACCAGTTACTTGCGAGAACGCCACTGAAGAAGTCCTTTCCTGTACTCTGTACATTGATACCTACGGTAAGTCAACAATACAATGTCACGTAGCAACAATAGATACAAAATTCAACACTGTAATAAGTGCCCTGAATAACTGTCATAAATTTTCTGATTAATCGCATTAAATATAGTACTCAGTATGTAATTGTTACAAATAACATTAAAATGTGCAATGTGTCTAATACTTTGGTCAGAGACTGTATATAAACAACATTAGCTAGTAGTAGCAGCAGCTAGGGATTCATGGTGAGGACAGTATGTTGTCTCCTGTAAGCTGTCGTCTTCCTTTTATGAGTTAGTGTGAATGAAAAGTGGTGGAGTACTGGAGGTGAAAAATAACAAGCTCATGTAGCCCAAATAGTCGCCTGGCCTTGATTTACATTTTGTAATTCTTGCAGTAAAAAGCAAAATGCCCATCCCTGAGTAGGAAATTGTTTAAATGAGTTGTGTGATTTTGTTAGTTGCTTTTAGGGTGAAGTTCCTTGTCTTCTTTCCCTACCCCCCATCATTATCTTTCTTTACTGTGCAAAGTGTGATCAAAGGTTGTACGTGTTTGAGTGCTTGGCGAATTCCCACTTTTGAAAAAGATGTATCAAAGACTGTGTATTAAATTTTGCGTGAAAAATGGAATAAAATGCAGCTCTGAATTTGAAATGTTTACTGTGGTCTTTGGCGAATTACTATTAGTAAGACAAGAGTTTCCGAGTGACATAATAATTTTAAAGAGGACAGAGAAGATGTTGAAAATGACTGCCCTGGACACCATGGCACATAAATTACTGTGGCATTCTGTAAGGGGTAAAGAAAATGATTTTGGAAAATTGCTGAATTGCCATCAGAGAGGTTGCTGATGATGTTGGCATATTCGTCGGCTCTTGCCAAGCATTTTTTGATTTGGGCATGAAACATATAACAGCAAAGTTTGTTCCAAAATTGTTGCATTTCAACCAGAAATTATGTCTTGCAGAAATTACTCAGGACTTGCTGAATGAAGTCAACAAAGATTCAGAACCTGTAAAGGAGGTTATAACAGGTGACAAAATGTAGGTATATGGGTACTATATTGAAACCAATGCCCAATCATCCCAGTGGAAACAGCCTGAAGAGCAAAGACCGAAAAAAATCCGACAAGTTTGATCATTTGTTATCAACTCCAAGATTGGAAAAAGTGCTGGCCCAAGTATATTAAATCTGAGAGGGATTACTTAGAAGGGAACAAAGTTGATGTTGATGAATAAATAAAGATTCTTTAGGATAAACAAAACTTGCTGTTACTTTTTAAGCACAGCTTGTCTGTGTTTAAATCGTTGGCAGTAATACAGATACTGTGAACTGGAGAAGACTGTTCAGCTTTAAGGTGTGAAGAAACCATCGGAATATTATTTTCTTCTCTTCTGAATGTGGCCCTATGCTTGTAAAAATGCGTAGTTGCTCAGATTAATGTAATTTGATGTTATTTTCCTCATTTATTAACTTTAAATTTAACTATCTGTCTGTGATGTAAGGAATTTTCCAGACTTACATTAAGTACTTGGACAATACACTGATCAGCCACAACATTATGACCACCTACCTAATAGCTGGTATGTCCACCTTCAGCGTGGATAACAGTGGTGACGCATCATGGCAAGTAAGCAGTGAGGCTTTGGTACGTCATTGGAGGGAGTTGACACCACATCTGCACACACGTCACTTAATTCCTGTAAAATACTGAGCTGTGGCGCCACATTCAATCACATCTCAGCTGTGTTTGGTCGCATTCAGATCTGGTGAGTTGGGGGGGGGGGGGGGGGGCAGCAAACCAATTGGAACTCACCACTGTGTTGCTTGAACCACTTCACCCCACTGCTGTCTTTGTGACATGGCGTATTATCTCATTGAAAAATGCCACTGCCATCGGGAAATATGATTGTGATAAAGGGATGTATATGGTCTACAACCAGTGTATGATACTTCTTGGCCATCACGGTGCCTTGCGCAACTCCACTGGACCCATGGATGCCCACGTGCACATTCCCCATAGCACAAGGGAGCCACTGCCAACTTGTCTCCGTCCCGCAGTACAGGTGTCAAGGAGCTCTGTGTCCCTGGAAGACGATGGATTCACACCCTCCCATTGGCATGATGAAGTATCAGGAGTCATCAGACCATACAATGTTCTGCCACTGTGCCAACGTCCAGTGCTGATGGTCATTTGCCCATTTCAGTCATAGTTGCCAATGTCATGGTGTTAACATTGGGACATGCAAGGGTTGTTGGCTGCGGAGGACCAACATTAGGTGTGACGGGTGCACTGTGTGTTCACACACACTTGTACTCTGCCCAGCATTTAAGTCTGATGTTAGCTCTGCCACAGTTCATTGCCTGTCCTGTTTTACCAGTCTGCGTAGCCTACGGCGTCGAGACACCTTCAATGAGGGATGGCCACCCAACCTCATGACATCTGGACATGTTTCACATTAGTTTTGCCACATGTTGAAGACACTCATTACAGCACTCCTCAAACACCTGACAAGATAGTTTCTGAAATGCTCATGCCAAGCCTCTGGGCAATTACAATCTGCCCTCGGTCAAACTCTGGTAGATTGTGTGTCTTCCATATTCTACACATGAACAGCATGCTCTCTGATATCACATACACCATGTGTGTGTGTGACTCACAGTCATTCCTTGCCAGGTGACACATCACCTGGATGAGTTTATATGGATAGTAGGTAATGTTTTGGTTGATCAGTCTGTATCAGATTATGAAACAGTATTTTGCACACAAGCAAGCATGTCAGTGTTATTCATTGTCAAGTATTACAAAGAAAATATAGTCAGTTTTTGAAAATACAATGTAATTGTATAGATCAAAAATGTGCTCACCAATTGGCGGTAAGAGAACACACACATAAAAAGTATTACAGTTATGCAAGCTTGGTGGGTAGGTTTTTTTTTATCTATCCAATTACCTTATATTGTCAGGTATCCCAAAGAAAGCAGGTGTTGACAGATGTGAAAATTACCGAACTATCAGTTTAATAAGTCACAGCTGCAAAATACTAACTCGAATTATTTACAGACGAATGGAAAAACTGATAGAAGCCGACCTTGGGGAAGATCAGTTTGGATTCTGTAGAAATGTTGGAAAACGTGAGGCAATACTGACCCTACGACTTATATTAGAAGAAAGATTAAGGAACGGCAAACCTACGTTTCTAGCATTTGTAGACTTAGAGAAAGCTTTTGACAATGTTGATTGGAATACTCTCTTTCAAATTCTGAAGATGGCAGGGATAAAATACAGAGAGCGAAAGGCTATTTACAATTTGTACAGAAAGCAGATGGCAGTTATAAGAGTCGAGGGGTATGAAAGGGAAGCAGTGGTTGGGAAGGGAGTGAGACAGGGTTGTAGCCTCTCCCCAATGTTATTCAACCTGTATATTGAGCAAGCAGTAAAGGAAACAAAAGAAAAATTCGGAGTAGGTATTAAAATCCATGGAGAAGAAATAAAAACTTTGAGGTTCGCCGATGACATTGTAATTCTGTCAGAGACAGCAAAGGACTTGGAAGAGCAGTTGAACGAAATGGACAGTGTCTTGAAAGGAGGGTATAAGATGAACATCAACAAAAGCAAAACGAGGATAATGGAATGTAGTCAAATTAAGTCGGGTGATGTTGAGGGTATTAGATTAGGAAATGAGACACTTAAAGTAGTAAAGGAGTTTTGCTATTTGGGGAGCAAAATAACTGATGATGGTCGAAGTAGAGAGGATATAAAATGTAGACTGGCAATGGCAAGGAAAGCGTTTCTTAAGAAGAGAAATTTGTTAACATCGAGTATTGATTTAAGTGTCAGGAAGTTGTTTCTGAAAGTATTTGTATGGAGTGTAGCCATGTACGGAAGTGAAATGTGGACGACAAATAGCTTAGATAAGAAGAGAATAGAAGCTTTCAAAATGTGGTGCTACAGAAGAATGCTGAAGATTAGATGGGTTGATCACATAACTAATGAGGAGGTATTGAATAGAATTGGGGAGAAGAGGAGCTTGTGGCACAACTTGACTAGAAGAAGGGATTGGTTGGTAGGACATGTTCTGAGACATCGAGGGATCACCAATTTAATATTGGAGGGCAGCGTGGAGGGTAAAAATCGTAGAGGGAGACCAAGAGATGAATACACTAAACAGATTCAGAAGGATGTAGGTTGCAGTAGGTACTGGGAGATGAAGAAGCTTGCACAGGATAGAGTAGCATGGAGAGCTGCATCAAACCAGTCTCAGGACTGAAAACCGCAACAACAACAACATTAGGCATTATACTTATAAAGAATACTTACACTGCTCAGAAATGTGAAAATTCAGTGTTTTATAGATTGGCTATCAAGATGTAAGCAGTCCCCTTCTATTCCGTCCTGCTGCTGTTATAATCTCATTCTGCATTTTAACTTCTGTAGGTACAATTTTAGTTGTACTGCAATAAGCGAACTTCTCTCACTCTCTCTGTCATTTTAATTTTATGTATGTTCACAGGAATCCAGAGATAATGGTTGAATGTCTAGTACCAGATTTCCGTGGTGACCTCAATGCTGTGAAAACAATTGTGGAGTCAGGCCTGGATGTTTTCGCTCATAACATAGAGACTGTGGAAGCACTTACTCCATTTGTTAGAGATCGCCGAGCACGTTATCAGTAAGCTTTACCATAATGTGTGTGACTTATTGTTTATTAATATTGTTAGACAATGTATTCTGGTGTGTCTAGAAATTGAGAACATCGTCGTGAAAGACTTGAGCTTACAAGCAGATTAAAGCAAATACTATCTAAGCAGTTTAATAGTAGGAAAGTTCTAGTGGAATGTAAATATTTTAAGAGTAAACACACACACACACACACACACACACACACACACACACACACACACACACACACACCTATGCCCCTACATGTTGCTGGCTAGACTGACAGTGCCAATGCTTTTTTTTGCGGCACATGGGCTGGTATGGTGGGGGTAGTGACGGGTAGGGTGGGGTGGGTAGAGAGAGAGAGAGGGAGATGTGAAGGAGGGAGAGGGTCTGGGACTGGGGTAGGGTGAATAACAGCTTGGAGGTAGACGGGTTTGATGGCTGGCTGGTGGGAAGTGGCACAAGCTGCAGGTGATTTGGTTACATGAATTGGGAGGGGTGATAGGACGGAGGAAGGGGGAACTGTTGGAGGGAGTGTGTGGGGACAGTGGGTTACCTGAGTTGAGGCCAGGACGATTGCAGGAGTGAGGGATAACTCCCATCTGCATTTCAGAGAAACTGGTGGTGGAAGAAAGGATCCAGATGGCTCGATTGTGAAGCAGCCATTGAAATTGAATGTTTTGTGCTCAGCTGCATATTGTCATTGAGTGGTCAACTTTGTTCATGACAACAGTTTGATAGTGGCCATTCATCCTGGTGGACAGCTAGTTGGTCATCATCCCAACACACTGGGTGGCTGGATTGATCAGGTCTTGCTCCTTGGTCAGCCACAGGGATATGACCCCTGTGGCAAGGGGTTGGGAGTGGGAGTGGCTTAGGGATCAACTAGGATGTTATATAGATTGGGTGAGTGATGGAACACCACTTCAGGAGGGGTGGGAAAATTATTGGGTAAGATACCCTCATTTTAGAACAGGATTGATATAATCAAAGCCTTGGTAAGGGATGCAGTTCAGTTCTTCCAGTCCAGGCTGCTTTTTATTTCATTTTTATTTATTTTTTTTTTTGGGGGGGGGGGGGGTAGGACTTTGTAGTTGATTTTTGGGAGTGCTGGAAGGATTGGGGGCCATATTGTATCCTTGGTCATTTCTCATAGCTCATAAATGAAGTTGAAGATTATGATCCTTCATCAAAAAGACAAAAGTACATAGATGTCCATGTCCTCCATTTGAAACCCTACTACAGTCCATAGGCACAGACCTACAATGGGAGGTTAGAAAGTGAAGACCCATTGTGCAATTACAAAGCTTCAACGTGAGGGGCTACTTTCGATGCTCGTCATAGTGCAGAGGATCTAACAACACAACCAGTACATGAGGATCCCCCAGTGCCACTATACAGAGAACCATTAATGGGATTTAGACCCAGGATACTGTAGTCGGCACTTCTGAAATAGCGTGTCGCTGCTTCTACAGGAGAGGGAGCACTGCCATGAGCTGTGGTACTTGAAGTGTGGCATTACTGGTTAGCATCTCTGGTTGATGACCTGAGAGTTGTCAGTTCGAACCAGCAGGTATTTTTTATTTAGTGTTTATCATTTCCGGATGGTTCTTGAAATATTGTATGTATGTAATACTAGTATATTCAGGAATATTTGATGTTTGTATACATATCTACACACTGTGTCCAGGAAGTTATTTCTGTTGTGGATGTATGTTGGTGTAGCTAAAAAACATGTTCCATCAGTGCTAGATACTGTAGTTCATTGATGATTCTGCCTTCAAATTTGGACTTGATTGTGGTTTAGATGCGACAATATATTTCATTTTATCTTTACATATTTCATTATAATTACGTGTCATTGCATTTTTTAAGCTTATGCTGCATAAAATTAATTATTATTGCTTGGTTTTTATCCCTCTGCATATTTACTCACACCTCAGTAAGCCACTCTCTTAGAAAAACATCTGGATACGACCTAACGTAAAAATTGAAGACAGAAAGTAAATTCTCTCTTAATATCACAGTCTAGTGCAGTAAAAAGTGGATAAAAGATTTTATTCAGAGCTGTTATTTTCTCAGCCACTCTGGTGTGTATTTTAGAATAAAATTCTGCTGTCAGTTGCACAACCAGAAAATTTATTTCAATTTCACAGTTTCAAAAGATTAATGTGTCCTCGTCAGAAACCTACAAGATTTCCATATTATAAATCATTAGAACTTGGCCATACTTTATGTAAAGTACAGGAAATGTATTACAAAAACTTATTAAATATTGGTTTAGCTCACATCAATATCTTCTACACAGAAGCATAATGCCATGACATGTCAAAAAATGTTCATATTGTTTGTGATAATTATAAACACAGATTGATAATTTACAGTAAATGGATCACATTCATGTACATTGTCAAGTTGTTGTGCTAGCAAGAAGGAACATGTATAAAAGCATATAAAAAGTATAACACAGTCTAATGTAAGTAGTGATACTCCATCTCATCTTTGTTACCCACTGTGATAGGAGCATGTTGAATGCAAGTGATATTGGCGAGCTCGTGAAATCGAATTGCAATTGCTTATATTGGTTTATAGAACTGTTATTGCAAACAGGGTTCTTTGTAGCACAATAAACTGCAGCAGCAAGAAGACGACACCACATGTATGGTTTTTCTTATAATTTCCTAAGCACCCTCAGAGGTATACAACATAATTTGCTGCACTTTGTCATGTAGCTTACATATATGTATTAATTATTAATGTTATTTTCAGCCGTAGAAAGTGACTACTGAGTAGCAAAAGAGAAGATCTCGCGAAGAAAGTCTCTGTTTACCAATGTAATAATGTGAAGTTTTGTTTGCTACACTTCAAAACAAACCAGTTTATGAACACAGAAAATGGTAAACTTGTATGGAATGAAGTACCTACATTGACATATCAAATAAGCCATCTCAACTGTTGATGGAAAGAAAATGGCCATAAAGATGTGACAATCTGTCAGAAACAGTAAAACTGTCCTAAGACACAAAAGCTGCCAGTTCCCCAAACTCGCCCTATATCAGTGCCGGATACATCAGAATCTTCAACACAGACCTGCTGTGAAGGTGAAGTGGTTTAATGAAGTGAAATTATTCATGTCTTATAAAAATGCGTGAAATGTAAGACTGTACAAATCATTAGAGTTCATGCAAAGCTATTATGCCAACAGGTAAAGTGCCCATCATTAAAAGAACAGACAGCAATGGAAAATGTATCAGAAAGATCAAATGAAGAATGACAAACAAATTTTGAAAACTATTGTATCCCACAAAAAATATGCTCTTGATTTATTGCTAAGCCAGATCAACACGACATTGAAGGATAAATGTGGAGCAAGATGGAAACAGAAAAATAAGTTCCCAGAATGAGATTTTCACTCTGCAGCGGAGTGTGCGCCGATGAAACTTCTTGGCAGATTAAAACTGTGTGCCTGACCGTGACTCGAACTCGGGACCTTTGCCTTTCGTGGGCAAGTGCTCTACCATCAGAGCTACCGAAGCACGACTCACACCCGGTCCTCACAGCTTTACTTCTGCCAGTATCTCGTCTCCTACCTTCCAAACTTTACAGAAGCTCTCCTGCGAACCTTGCAAAACTAGCACTCCTGAAAGAAAGGATACTGTGGAGACATGGCTTAGCCACAGCCTGGGGGATGTTTCCAGAATGAGATTTTCACTCTGCAGCGGAGTGTGCGCTGATATGAAACTCCCTGGCAGATTAAAACTGTGTGCACGACTGAGACTCAAACTCGGGATCTTCGCCTTTCGTGGGCAAGTGCTCTACCATCTGAGCTACTGAAGCACGACTCACGCCCGGTCCTCACAGCTGGTAGAGCACTTGCCCGCGAAAGGCAAAGGTCCCGAGTTCGAGTCTCGGTCGGGCACACTGTTTGAATCTGCCAGGAAGTTTCAGAAAAATAAGTTGCTTGCTCCAAATTTATAATAATACAGCACTTCGGCATACATGATTTTTATCAGAATGTTTAATGTTTGTCAGTGCATACATATTTAGAAATCATATAGGAAAAGGATGAAAAACAAACATTATCCCTAAAACATAAATGACTGCCTGCTTTCTCACCTTTTGGAATGCTAGTGCCGTTCCAGCTGTCTAACGGAAACAACTTTTGCAATAGTGTGTGTTTGGACTGTTGTATATTAGACTGTGATATAAAGATATGTATGGCTAAGTTCTAATGATTTATAATATCCTAAATTTTGTAGGCTTCTGGAAATGACAGTTTAATCTATTGAAACTAGGAAAGTGAAATAAATTTCTTAATTGTGCATCTTACAACTGAATTTTATTCTGAGAAATGTGGTTAATTGCTCTTTGTGTTGGGTTATGAAGTGCTTCTGCTTCAATTTATAAGGTTTCAAATTTCAGTTCTCAAAAGTAAAGCAGATATAACAGCAACACTGTGCAAAACAATACTAGTCACTACTGTGTGTGCTGTTAAGATTGGCAGTAGGGCAAACAAAAGACCAGCAACTTGTTCACACACAACTAAAGACTCCTACCGAATCAGAACTAGGGACTGCATGTGTCAAGAAAAGTTTGCCAAATATAACTTCTTGAGAGTTCATGACTGTGTGTTCATCGCATCTCCTGTTGCATCAAAATTATCATCTAAGTTAAGATCTTGCATTATGATGGACGATACTTTCACTATAGGTGGAGGTATTGTTCTAATGTATATCAAGTGTTCAATTAGTAGATGGAGTGCTCTATGAAGTTTTAACTTCAGCAACATATACACAGTGGTGTGCACGCAAAGAACAAAGCAGTGCAGTCCACTAAGAAGCAGGTATTATTGATGTAGATGCAAAGGACTCCAAACTCCACAAATGTATTTTTCCATAAGATGTGCTCTGCTATAGTTACTGTGAACAATCCATGGTACAGTTTAATGTGCCTGAATATCGTTCATTTATACAAAACTGCTGAAGGCAACAGATTCCTGATGAACAGTTGTTAAGGAAACACTGTTTACATTTTTATTACCAGAAAGCTCTGAAAAAATGTGGGCACTATATAAGTAATCACTACATATGGATAATCAGCAAGGAAACAATGGACAGTTTGAACCCTCAAAGTTACTACTGATTTCCTGCAACATATTGGAACATGTAAATCATTCAACTGCAGTTCGTTCTGTGAATAACAGTGTTAATGTTCTGTGGCCTTAGGGTATTAAAGAAAGAAAAGTTATGTATTCATATGTTGCAACCTACGTGCTGAAGATGGTAACTGTCCTGTGTGTATTCTCTTCATATTTAATGCACTTTACCTAACTGGCCCATACACTGCAACACATCACCAAAGAAATGTGCGGCAACTACCCAGAATCAAATAAATCATTTCATTCAGCAAGAAGGTGTTTCAAAGCATGCATAGTGTTGCTCAATAGGGAACTGCTACCGAACCGAGCTCTGCTGCCTGAGTCTGTCCTGACAAGCTGGGGTGTATGGATGAATATTTTTCAAACCATGAAATCTGTGACTGATTCATTCCCAAGAGACTTCAGTTTTAGTATGAAAGGTGCAAAATGCTTTCATTGAATCTAAAATCAAAAATACTCTAGCATACATCTGTAACAGTTTTGGCTTCTATTGCCAGCAGCAGTAAAGGAGTCGAATCAATTGTTGCTGTTGTAGAATTTGTTGAGATTGTCAAATGTAAGCTGACTGACATTAGAGGTGGTACTGGGGAGAGAGTAATGAATAAGTTTGACACTGTTTTGGCAAGAAATTGTGTGTACTCATCTTTTGATACTATCTGCAATATCCTCAGTGGGGCAGAAGATGCTCCAGAAGATATCTCTCCAGAAATATTTCATTTCCTAGAATTTTTGCCATTGTGTCCTTTTATGTGGGAACATAAATTTTCTTGCACAGAAACTTTCTTTCTGCTTGGTGACATTCTATGATGATGGAGAATTTGTGCTCTCTCAAGAATGGACCTATGTTTTGTACAAAACTTTTAATGTGTTTAATGCAGTTATTTGTTGTGAGTGTATAAATTTGTGGACACAGAGAGAGAGAGAGAGAGAGAGAGAGAGAGAGAGAGAGAGAGAGAGTGTGAGTGAGAGAGAGAGAGTGTGAGAGAGAGGGGGGGGGGGGGGGGGGAGAGGGGGGGAGGGAGAGGAGGCACAAATGTGAATGCATAGCACGAATTCTTGTAACTGTGGTGTTGCTAGTTTCTTTCTTACTGAACAAGACTATTTTTTTTTTAAAGTTTTATCTGAATTCTGTTTGTATTGTCAGATTGGAAGTATTAACAAAAAACATTTTTATTTTTAATTACTAATCTCATGAAAATGCAGGTGTTCATGGTAAATTAAAGTTAGGTACCATAATTCAAAACATATTATTGTTTGAAGACAAAAAATGTGCGTATCAATAACTCTGTTCTGTTATTTTATCACTTCATCCTACCTTCTATTTATAGCCTGTTAGTAGGAATTTTACCAGCTGTGATATCATTCTTGAGTAAACTGTGAAGAAACGACAGCCTAAGGGAACCTGGAGAAAATGTTGGTTCTGGGTAATCAGATCCTGTATAAAATTCGCATTTTACCATTGCTGTTTGGAAATGTCTAACTGTAGTGGAATGAAAGTGCGGGTGTTAGACAAAAATATGGAATCACCACGAGAAATTTGCATTTAACATACACTGTCCAGTCACATTAATGTGACAACCTTTCGAGAGCCTGAATAACCACCTTTTGCAGTGCATAGATGAAGGAAGAGTCAGTGATGTTCTGGAAGGTACCAATGGGGTTGTGGAGCCATGCTGACTTCAGTGCTGTGGCCAGCTGCACCAAGTTTCGCAGTCGAGGAACTGCGGCGTGAGCAGCACTATCAAAATGGTCCCACAGATTCTCAATTGAGTTAAATCTGGGAAGTTTAGTGGCCATAGGATTACAGTAAACTTGTGCTCTTTAAACCACACACTTACACTATGAGCTGTGTGACACATTGCATTGCCCTGCTGGTAGATGCTATTGTGTCAAGGAAAAACAAACTGCATGTAGAGGTGGACATGGTCCCCAAGGATAGAAGCATTCTTGTGTTGAACCATTGTGCCTTCCAGGATGATGATATCACCGCGGGAATGCCATGAAAACTTTACAGCAAGGTAGCACTCCCTCTTTCAACCTTGGCCCATCTGATGATTGTTGCAGGGTGCTTGTATTCAGACATTACATGCAGGTGGAGCATAAAATGTGGTTTATATGAAAAGGCCACCTGTCGCCACTCAGTGGACATCCAGTTACAGTATTGGCATGCAAACTCCCGCCTGTCGCTGATGAAAAGCAGTCAGTATGGTTGCATGAAACCGTCACCTACTGCAGAGGCCCATACACACAACTTTTGTTGAACAGTCATTGAAGAGATGCTGTAGGTAGCCCCTTGGTTCATCTGGGTGATCAGTTGCTCAGCAGTTGAACCATGTATACATATACACAGCCATTGTTCACCCCTGTCACCCTTGTACATACGATAAATTACTCTTTTCCTGCCCCCCCCCCCCCCCCCCCCCCCCACAACCACCACCAGATGCACTTTGGAAGTATGCCCTCCACTGATAGTGCTGTTATCTGCTGTCTGTGAGTGGTTATTACAGGTTGATGTTGAACATTGGTAGTGGGCACATCAATGTGACTGGAACATGTAACTGCAAATGCTAATTAATTCTGCAGGTGGCACTGTTATATTTGACCATGAACAGCACCTGTGCAGTGCCTCAGTACATTGCCTTGTCAGAAAAACGTCACGTGTGGTTACAAGTACGTTATGTCAGAATGGGCAAATTATTGGTGTTTGTATGGTGTGTGTGCTTTTGTAACAAAGGTAGCTGAAGTGTTTGGTGTTTAAAGAGGTACTGCATTGAAGAAAGCATGAAAACATCACCTGATAGCTCACAACACAGACGAAAGTGTGTGTTGAGTGATTGTGACATAAGCATTGGAGAGGATTGTGTTGAAAAATTAGAACATGACAGCTGCAAAAATCTCTGCACAACTGAATGTCACACCTGCGATCCCAGTCAGCCAAAACAATATGGATGGATCTCCATAAGCATGGAGTTCCAGGACGAGCTGGCATGAAAACTACTCATCAGTGATGCAAATGCCTGTAATAGGAAAAGTGGTGCCACAGCCATAAAACGTGGACTTTTGAAGCATTGAACTATGAACTAGGTTGTTTAGTTGGATGAGTGTCACTGCACACTGTTTTCAACCTGTGGCTGAGTTTATCTCCAAAGAGAGAAAAATGGTTGGGCAGCCATATCGTGGTATTCCATGCACCCCATGTTACTCTGCAGAGTCATTTTTCTGCCAAGGATTATGTGATCATTTTGGCTGATTAGATCCATGCCATGTTAAATTGTTTGTTCGACAATTGTGATGCTGTGTTCCAAGATGACAGAGCTCATGTTTCTTCATGCATTGTGCATTTTTCAGGATGGGTTTTATGAATACAAGGATGAATTGTCACTTTGCTTGTGGCCCCCCTCCCCCCAGTCACCAAATTCCAATATTTTAGTCTTTGTGGTCTGCTTTGGAAAAAAAGGGGTGTGGTCGCTTTCCATCTCCATCATTGTGTAAACGTGTCACTCTTTTGCAGGAAGATTGGTAAAATAATCCTCCAAAAACCATACAGGACCTGTATTCATCCATTCCGAGGTGATTGGGAGAGCTGTTTTCAATGCCAGCAGTTTTCCTGCACCATATTAGGCATGGCAGTGTGTTGTGTTTGTGATGGTTCCTTATTTTTGTCTACCCTGTGTTATTTACCATCCTAATAAATAGTAATAATAAGAATAATTATGTTGACATGAAATCTATTGATGAACATGATTCCATGAGTGTATGAAAAGAGACAATTGAAGAAAATATATGCAAAGGTAATCTAACATTGTGTGTAAAAATTACAATTGCTTATTATTAGCAGCTGTTGTATCTACATCTATATTCTGCAAACCATAGTCAAGTGTATGACAAAGGTTACGTCCCATTGTACCAGTTACTATGGTTTCTCACCATTCCATTCACATATGAAATGTGAGAAGTGTGATTGTTAAATATATGTGTGTGTGTGTGTGTGTGTGTGTGTGTGTTGTAATTAATTTAATCTTGTCCTCAAGATCCCTATGCGAGTGATACATAGGGATTTGTAGTATATTCCTAGAGTCATCATTTTAAGGCCAGTTCTGGAAACTTTATAAGCAAGCTTTCTCGGGATAGTTTACATTTGTCTTAAAGAGTCTGCCAGTTCAGTTTCTTCAGCATCTGTGACACTCCCACAGGTCAAACCAACCTGTGACCATTTGTGCACAGGTTTGTCTATGCTCAATATCTCCTGTTAGTCTTATTTGGTATGAGTCCAACACATTTGAGCAATATTCTAGAATGGGCCGCAAGAGTGATTTGTAAGCAACCTCCTTTGTAGGGTGACTGCATCTCACCGGTATTCTATTGATAAGCCGAAGTCGACTATTTGCTTTACTTGCTACTATCCTATATGATCATTCCATTTCATATCCCTAAAAAGTGTTACACCTAGGTATTTGTAAGAGTTGGCCAATTCCAACTGTGATTCCTCGAATAGTCATAGGATCCACAATGTTTTTTTGCTTCATGAAGTGCACAGTTTTAGATTTGTGAGATGATGTCAAACATAGGCGGTGGTCTCATTGATGTGACTGGACCCTGTAAATGCAAATGCTAGACAATGCTGCAGGTGTGTCGTATTTGACCATAAATGGCACCTGTGCAGTGCTCAATAAGTTGCACCACTTTGAAATCTTACCAAAATCTGAATGAATAAATATGCACTTACTTCAGACAGCACTTTGTTATAGACAACTAAATCATCTGCAAAAATTCTGAGGTTGCTGTTAATATTGCCTACATTAATACAGGGTGACACACGGAAGATGGACGGTTTTTAATGAAATAATACTCAGCCAACTTCAAAATTAATGCATGTTTATTTACACAAAAGCAAAGCTCATTATTTACGATTTTAGTTAACAAAGTTATTTGTGAAAAATAATGTCGTCAGGGTGATGTACATCATTTCGATGGAGGACTCAAGTCTCTTCTCAAAATCCTCAATCACACGGACTGAATTCTCTGCAGGGATGGCAGCTATTTCTTGAATGATTGCATTCTTCAACTTGTCCAAATTTTGTGGTTTGTGGTTATAGACACAGTTCTTAAGGTACTCCCACAGAAAAAAGTCACATACTGACAAGTCGGGAGACCTGGGAGGCCAAGGAACATTGCCAAAATGTGAGATAATCCGGCCAGGAAACATGCGTGTAAGAACTGTCATTGAAGTGTTTGCGGTGTGCGATGTTGTCCCATCCTGCTGAAACCAAACGCGTTTTAAAGGGATTCGTCGTCTTCTTAGTTCTGGTTTCAAGAATGCTTCAAGCATATGAATGTAACGAACCGAATTAACAGTAACTGTGGCCCCGCTCTCTTCAAAAAAATAAAAAATAAAATAAATAAAAATAATAAGGTCCAATAATGCCAACAGAGCCAAGAGTACACCAGACTGTTATTTTTTCTGAGTGTAGAGGACGCTGGTGGATAGGGTGTGGATGATCTGGAGCCCAATAACGTAAGTTTTGCTTATTCACGGCCCCGTTTAAATGAAAAGGAGGTTCATCGCTCATCAATAAAATTTCATTTTCATTTGATCCCAAAATCACTTGCATCCTGTAATTGAAGTCTTCTCGTATAGCAAAATCAGCTTCCTTAAATTGTTGGACAATGAGCATTTTGTGGGGATGGAATTTTAATTCTTTATGAAAAATTTGTCTAACCGATTCACGATTGATTCGTAACTCATTAGCATGACGTCTAGCTGACCGTCCTGGGCTTCTGACTGCTGCTTGCCTTACTCTTTCAACATTTTCTGGTGTCGCTACTCTACGTCTCGGGCCGGGTTGCTTCTTACCAGTATGTTTCCAATTGATCTGAAGTTTTCCTCCCATCTGAGGATTGTGTTACGGTTCCATGTCGACCGACATTACACCACGCACGAAACAATTGCTGTGTAGCAATAATAGACTCATCACTTCTCACGAAACTGTCATAGACAAACACTGCTCCATAGTGACTGAGTAAATGAAATAGCGTCCTGTGTGGATCAGAACTATCCCCACCACGACCACCTCCCACCACCGTGCCCTCAGTACTACGCAGTTCAATACCATCCGTCTCTTGTGTGTCACCCTGTATATAAAATTAACAGAAACGGTCCCAACACACTTGCCTGGGGCACATCTTAATTTACTTCTGCATCTGACACTGACCCTCCATTAAAGATAACATGCTGCATCCTCCCTACCAAAAAAAATCTTCAGTCCAGTCATAAATTTTGCTTCTTCCAACAATTACTGAAATATTGAGAATGCTGGCAGAAGATTCTCATCATTATACAAGGGCTGCTCAATAAGTAATGCAGCACATATTTTTCTAAAAGCAGGTTGGCTTTAATCAGGATTCCAGAACACCATATTTTTCCCCACTCTGTGGACTACAAAACTCCATTTTTCAACATAATATCTGTTCAATGGGATGGCCTTATACCACCTTACTGGGAGGACCTGTATATGTGGGCTAACATCTTGCTGCATCAGTAACCTCCCCATTATCCAGGTACTGCTTCTGTGGAGTGCATTCTTCCTTGGGTCAAACAGATGGAAATCAGAAGGTTCAAGATCTGGGCTGTAGGGTAGATGGGGAAGAACAGTCCAGTGAAGTTTTAAGAGCTGTTCTGGGGTGCACAGACTTGCCATGGAGAAGTAGAACATTCAAAACCTCAACTGAGGGTCCACATCTTCCAACATTGCAGGGGTAACAGCTGTGTGCAGCCATCCGGCATGCAGTAGATCAGACGGGTTTGCGCAATCTTGTTGCAATGATGGCAGGCACCTCAGCCAACTCACTGTGCTTTTGTTCACTGCCGGGTTGCCATAGACATTCTTCCAAAGCCTGTGAGTATCCATGATGCTCTGGTGTTAGGTCAAAAGAAACTCAGTGACAGCTCTCTGCTTGGAATGCTGCTGTTATAGACGCCATTTTGAAATCTGTGTATAGTGCAACCACCTATTGGAACTTCATGAAACTATAGGGGCTAAAGTGGGAATATTCCATGACATCCCAAAATAAATTCAACCATAGTTGGCCAAGAAGAAAAATTTGTTGCATTACTTATTGAACACTCATTGTACATCGTAAAATATGATTCAAAAAATTTATAACTGATAAAGTTGATAACACTTCCACAGAAGTCAAACAAGATGATTCTGGTTATGAAATATGTCAAAAAGCCTGGAGAGCATATCAGCTGATAATAAAAAAGATTTTAATGTTCCAAATCTCAAACAAAATGGAGTTTGTAAACATTACATTTAAAAAATTCAGATTAATACACGTGAAGGATTTGATAAAATAGGAAACATGTAAGTGGTGGAACTGTTCTTGGCTTGTAGACATATGATTGTTTTATAGAAGCATGACAAATAAATCAACATGTGACAACAAGAAACTTACAGCAATACCCTTCAATTGTTAAAAGTCAATTTGAAAAATTTGATTTTAAAGCTCCCAATTCATGGGCCGAGAAATTAAAAAGACAAACATTGAATTTGCCGATGAAAAATTACAAAATATGTATGTGAAAAAAATAGGAAATCTGGAGTTCCGAAAATTTCCAGATGTAGACTTGTGATTTGATATCAGATATGAATTTCAGAGTTAATGTACCGTATTCTATCTTTTTACATTCTTGTGCTGTATAGAATATTCATTAAGTGTGACATATTTTAAAAACTGTCTTTAAGAATATCAGTATCAGCATGATTTCAACAGAACTCTTGCAAAGCAAGGATCAAAAGATCTCTTTCTACAATGATTATAAAAAATAAAACTCACTCTTACATGCACAGTATAGCGTTACTCTAGCTTGGCTGATTGTTCTCTGTAGTCTTTGTGTGCTTACAAGAACCAATAGATTTATTTGTACCCATTGTTCAGAAATTAATGGATGAAAAGGTTGAAAATAAAAAGATGTCAATGTTGGATAGTAATGGGAGCTTAAAACGAATTTATATAAAAATTGTTGAATTGAACCATAAAACTGTATGTAAGAAAGGAAAAATTTCTCTTGTTCGTTGCTTCATGGGGAGGGCAAACCAAGCTGGAAATACTTTTCTTTTTGTAAGCGTTTACCAACATGTAAAGTTGAATTTAATTATCATAAATATACAGCTATAGTCCAGTCTTCTGTATATTTTTGTAAGAAAATCAAGACGTTTACGTAACTTATATTTTCCATGTATTTAATAATAAAAGTGAAAATAATTCTCAAGAATATTGTACTAAAATTTAATCTATACTACATTACCGGCTGCTATCTTCAGGCTTTTCAGACATGATTCACTACCAGTGTTACGCTTCCCCACAGACATTATAAAGGAGCCTTGTGACAACTAGTAAAATGTATTACACACCATGAACCATGGACCTTGCCGTTGGTGGAGAGGCTTGCGTGCCTCAGCAATACAGATGGCTGTACCGTAGGTGCAACCACAACAGAGGGTATCTGTTGAGAGGCCAGACAAGTGGTTCCTGAAGAGGGGCAGCAGTCTTTTCAGTAGTTGCAGGGACAACAGTCTGGATGATTGACTGATCTGGCCTTGTAACATTAACCAAAACGGCCTTGTTGTGCTGGTACTGCGAACGGCTGAAAGCAAGGGGAAACTACAGCCGTAATTTTCCCCAAGGGTATGCAGCTTTACTGTATGGTTAAATGATGATGGTGTCCTCTTGGGTAAAATATTCTGGAAGTAAAATAGTCCCCATTCGGATCTCCGGGCGGGGACTACTCAAGAGGACGTTGTTATCAGGAGAAAGAAAACTGGCGTTCTACGGATCAGAGCGTGGAATGTCAGATCCCTTAATCGGGCAGGTAGGTTAGAAAATTTAAAAAGGGAAATGGATAGGTTAAAGTTAGATATAGTGGGAATTAGCGAAGTTCGGTGGCAGGAGGAAGGAACAAGACTTTTGGTCAGGTGAATACAGGTTTATAAATACAAAATCAGATAGGTTTAATAATGAATAAAAACATAGGAGTGTGGGTAAGCTACTACAAACAGCGTAGTGAACGCATTATTGTGGCCAAGATAGACACGAAGCCCACACCTACTACAGTAGTACAAGTTTATATGCCAACTAGCTCTGCAGATGATGAAGAAATTGATGAAATGTATGATGAGATAAAAGAAATTATTCAAATAGTGAAAGGAGACAAAAATATAATAGTTATGGGGAACTGGAAATCAATAGTACGAAAAGGAAGAGAAGGAAAAGTAGTAGGTGAATATGGACTAGGGGTAAGGAATAAAACAGGAAACTGCCTGGTAGAATTTTGCACAGAGCATAACTTAATTATAGCTAACACTTGGTTTAAGAATCATGAAAGAAGGTTGCATATGTGGAAGAGGCCTGGAGATACTAAAAGGTTTCAGACAGATTATATAATGGTAACACAGAGATTTAGGAACCAGGTTTTAAATTGTAAGACTTTTCCAGGGGCAGATGTGGACTCTGACCACAATCTATTGGTTGTGAACTGTAGATTAAAAGTGAAGAAACTGCAAAAAGGTGGGAATTTAAGGAGATGGGACCTGGATAAACTGAAAGAACCAGGGGTTGTGCACAGTTTCAGGGAGAGCATAAGGGAACAATTGACAGGAGTGGGGGAAAGAAATACAGTAGAAGAAGAATGGGTAGCTTTGAGGGATGAAGTCGTGAAGGCAGCAGAGGATCAAGTAGGTAAAAAGACGAGGGCTAGTAGAAATCCTTGGGTAACAGAAGAAATATTGAATTTAATTGATGAAAGGAGAAAATATAAAAATGCTGTAAATGAAGCAGGCAAAAAGGAATACAAACGTCTCAAAAATGAGATCAACAGGAAGTGCAAAATGGCTAAGCAGGGATGGCTAGAGGACAAATGTAAGGGGCTTATCTCACTAGGGGTAAGATAGATACTGCCTACAGGAAAATTAAAGAGACCTTTGGAGAAAAGAGAACCACTTGCATGAATATCAAGAGCTCAGATGGGAACCCAGTTCTAAGCAAAGAAGGGAAAGCAGAAAGGTGGAAGGAGTACATAGAGGGTCTTTACAAGGGCAACATATTTCAGGACAATATTCTGGAAATGGAAGAGAATGTAGATGAAGACGAAATGGGAGATACAATACTGCACGAAGAGTTTGACAGAGCACTGAAAGACCTGAGCCGAAACGAGGCCCCAGGAGTAGACAACATTCCATTAGAACTACTGACAGCCAGTCCTGACAAAACTCTACCATCCAGTGAGCAAGTTGTCTGAGACAGGCGAAATACCCTCAGACTTCAAGAAGAATATAATAATTCCAATCCCAAAGAAAGCAGGTGTTGACAGATGTGAAATTACCAAACTATCAGTTTAATAAGTCAAAGCTGCAAAATACTAACACGAATTCTTTACAGATGAGTGGAAAAACTTATAGAAGCTGGCCTCGGGGAAGATCAGTTTGGTTTGTAAAAATATTGGAACATGTGAGGCAATTCTTACCTTACGGCTTAGAAGAAAGATTAAGGAAAGGCAAACGTACGTTCCTAGCATTTGTAGACTTAGAGAGACTTAGAGAAAGCTTTTGACCATGTTGACTGGAATACTGTTTCAAATTCTAAAGGTGGCAGGGGTAAAATACAGGGAGCGAAAGGCTATTTACAATTTGTACAGAAACCAGATGACAGTTACAAGAGTCGAGGGACATGAAAGGGAAGCAGTGGTTGGGAAGGGAGTGAGACAGGGTTGTAGCCTCTCCCCGATGTTATTCAACCTGTATATTGAGCAAGCAGTAAAGGAAACAAAAGAAAAATTCGGAGTAGGTATTAAAATCCATGGAGAAGAAATAAAAACTTTGAGGTTCGCCGATGACGTTGTAATTCTGTCAGACACAGCAAAGGACCTGGAAGAGCAGCTGAATGGAATGGACAGTGTCTTGAAAGGAGGATATAAGATGAACATCAACAGAAGCAAATCGAGGATAATGGAATGTAGTCGAATTAAGTCGGGTGATGCTGAGGGAATTAGATTAGGAAATGAGACATTTGAAGTAGTAAAGGAGTTTTGCTATTTGGGGAGTAAAATAACTGATGATGGTTGAAGTAGAGAGGATATAGAATGTAGACTGGCAATGGCAAGGAAAGTGTTTCTGAAGAAATTTGTTAAAATCAAGTATAGATTTAAGTGCCAGGAAGTCGCTTCTGAAAGTATTTGTATGGAGTGTAGCCATGTATGGAAGTGAAACGTGGACGATAAATAGTTTAGACAAGAAGAGAAGCAGCTTCCGAAATGTGGTGCTACAGAAGAATGCTGGAGATTAGATGGGTGGATCACATAACTAATGAGTAGGTATTGAGTAGAATGGGGGAGAAGAGGAGTTTGTGGCACAACTTTACTAGAAGAAGGGATCGGTTGGTAGGACATGTTCTGAGGCAAGGGATCATCAATTTAGTATTGGAGGACAACGTGGAGGGTAAGAATCGTAGAGGGAGACCAAGAGATGAATACACTAAGCAGATTTAGAAGGATGTAGGTTGCAGTAGGTACGGGGAGATGAAGAAACTTGCACAGGATAGCATGGAGAGCTGCATCAAACCAGTCTCAGGACTGAACACCACAACAACAACAACAATATTATGCAACTATTGACTCATAAAAACTGAGTAAATATTATCATATTTGTGTTTGTAATATAAGGTTTGTATTTGCATGTATTTTCTAGAAATAACTTTTCATGTTGTATTTCATATTTTGCAGTTTTGCACCAAATTTTAATTTATTATGAATACTCATGCAATTAGTAAACAAAAAGTTATTTTTCTTAAAAAATTATTTCAGTATTTGTTCATTAACATTTCCGTTTGATGATAAATTTAGAGTACAAATAAGCTAAAAAAGTGTTGTTTAGTGAGAACTGAATGGGTGGCCTCGCAGTTACAAGACTTTGCACTATGCACTTCTTCCCTTCAACTTACTCTTTATTTTTCTCATCTTTATGTGAAATTAAACTTTCGATTAATTGTTTAACCATTATTGCATTTAGTCTGAAAAAAGCTTTTTATGGTGCACACAAAAAATAGCAACTACAGTATTCATAGAAAAATGAATTTTACATACTCTTCTAACTACGTAAGAATATGATTTTTTAACTTCTTATATTTGGAAGGCATCTTCACAGTCATGCCTAAGTAGTGTCAGTCTTGTGCCTCATCTCTTCTTTCGCATCCTTATATTCCTCACCCTGAATATCCAAGCTGTAATTTGTGTTCCTGTAGTTGATTCAGTCCTCTTTGATGTCTCTACAGGAAATTGTGATTACAAAAAAAAGGTCCCAACAGAATTTCCAGTTGTGACTTATTATGGTAATTACTTCAGTTCTTAGCATTATGTTGTTTCAGCCATGTTTCATACTTTATTTTCAACAACACACAGTGAAAAAACTGATGGGGCAGAACATTTTTATATTTAAAAAAAATTTGTATGAAACAGTGCTTGCAAAAAACAGAACTATTTGCAATCTTAACAAATTTTATTAAAATATAGTAATTCCATTTCCTGACAGCTTACTCTTGTAGGTATATACAGTACATTGAAAGTATGTATGTACAGTACTGTTATTGGTGGTGGTGGTGGTGGTGGTGGTGGTGGTGGTGGTGGGGGGGGGGGGGGGGAGGGGGGGGAGTGGAGGAAATCTGTATTTGTTTTTTGAAGTGTCCTTTCCACCATCAAGTTTGCCACAAATTTTTAAATGTCTTCCATTGTTTTATCAATTTAGCCATTCAGATATGCATCTAAGTAGCTGCGCATACCTTTCATAATGTTCTGCAACATTGACTTCATTGCTGACATCTACATTGATGCTATATTTCGAACTGTGAAAAATCCTAAAAAGTCTTCATCTGTTATAATTGGCACCGTACACGCATAAGTGAAAAATTCATCCAGCGATACTGTTAGCCCCCCATGAACAATGGACCTTGCTGTTGATGCGGTGGATTGTGTGTCTCAGTGGTACAGATAGCCACACTTTAACTGCAACCACAATGTAGGGGTATCTGTTGAGAGGCTAGACAAACATGTGGTTCTTTTTCAATAATTGCGAGGGAAACAGTCTGGGTGATTGATCTGGCCTTGTAACATTAAACAAATGGCCTTGCTGTGCATTTACTGTGGATGACTGGAAGCAACTGGGAACTAAAACTATAATTTTTCTCGAGGGTATGCAGCTTTACTGTAGAGTTAAATGGTGACGTCCTCTTGGGTAAAATATTCTGGAGGTAAAGTAGCCCCTCTTTCGGATGACTCAGGAGCATGTCATGTGGATTGGAGTGTGGAATCGCCTTAATCGGGCAGGTAGGGTAGAAAATTTAAAAAGGGGAATGGACAGGTTGAAGTTAGATATAGTGGGAATTAGTGAAGTTCGGTAGGGGGAGGTACAGGACTTCTGATCAGGTGAATACAGGGTTATAAATAAAAAATTAAATGGGGTAATGCAGGAGTGGGTTTACTAATGAATAAGAAAATACGAATGCTACTATGAACACCGTAGTGAACACAGCAAGTGGTGAAGAGATTGAAGAAATGTATGATGGGATAAAAGAAATTATTCAGAAGGTTAAAGGTGACAAAAATTTAATTTTGAAGGTGACAAAAATGTAATTGTGTTGGAGGACTGGTATTCGATATTGAAGAAGGAATGGAAGGAAAAGTTGGAAGTGAATATGGACTCGGGAACAGGAATAAAAGAGAAAGCTGCCAGGTAGAATTTTACACAGAGCATAATTTAATCTTCATTAACTCTTGGTTTAAGAAATATATAAGAAGGTTGTATGCATTGGAAGACAACTGGAGACACCACATGGACCATTATATAATGGTAAGACAGATTTCGGAACCAGATTTTAAATTGTAAGACCATTTTCAGGGTCAGATGTGGACTCTGACCACTGTGATCAGTTATGAACTGAAGATTAAAACTGAAGAAATTGGAAAAAGAGTAGGAAATTTAGGAGATGGGTCCTGGATAAGTTGAAAGAACCAGAGGTTGCTGAGAGTTTCAGAGGGAGCATTATGTGAAAGAATACAGAAGACAACAAATGGGTAGCTTTAAGAGATGAAATAGCGAAGGCAAAAGAGGATCAAATCAGTAAAAGGACAAGGCCAAGTAGAAATACTATGGTAACAAGAGGGTATTGTAGGAGGAGACCAAAAGATAAATTGTTTCAAGTTCCATGTTCTCTCCAGAAGAGGGAATGACGATTGTCTGACTGAACACAAAATCTTGACTCATCTGCGAACAGCACCCAGCACCATTCGTTAAGACTCCAATCCTGAAATTCCTCCGTCCAGTTTTGTGGGCTAAATGGTGTGGTGGTTTTAATGGGACACACACCATAGGCCTCCATGCATAGAGGCTATGTTTCCGAAGGTGATTTGGGACTGTTTGTGTTGATATTGCGTGTTCTGTTGCTGCCTGATAGATGCATTGCAGCTGAGTTGCATTCAGCCTACTTTCTCGATGGACTGTTAACTGGAGATAACGGTCATCTCTTGCTGGTGTTAGCTGTGGACGACCTCGGCCTTGCCTTCTTTTAACGGTTCCTGTTGTCTAAAGTCGCACCCAGGCCCTGGAAATTACACTTTGGGACAGTCCAACAGCTGCACCCATCTCCCTCTTTCTCAGTCCCACTTTCAACTGTTCTATGACTCTCCACACCATAGTTTCGGGTAAGTCAAGTTGTTGTTGCATTGCATTACCTGCTCGCTACACTATTTGAACCCAACTGCTTGTATAATTCGTTTGATAGAGTAAACAACTCAACACCAACCCCTTCTGCAGCAGCTTTCCATTATTACCTCCATCTCGGTGACCATATGTTGTTGCCTCCACTCCGTAGAACTGACAGAAAGATGTTGAACCATTGTAGTTCATTCTGCCAATGACAATACTTCAGAACCTGAATATCTCAACTGATCCCCTAATTGTTTTGACCAGTGTATTTTGGTCTAGTTTATAAATATATCATCAGTTATTGTGCTGGTACATTAAGTTATTCTAGTAGGGGAACTCACTACAGAAGCAAGATTATATGTGAACATCAAATTTTCTACGTCTGGTCGGTCTCGAATTTGTTAGAAAGTTTACACTGAAGTTCCCAAGCACTATCACACTACTTCTGCATTCAAATATGTTTACTAGGAGAGCATTTTACTACTTCAAAAAGAGGCTCCAGCTCCCTAAAGGTACCCTGTGTACTGTTACTATTGATATATCAGAATTATTTAAGGACAATTCTATGGCACGCACACTTCCAAATGTTGTTCTGAACAATAATTCTGCATCTCAGTTGCTCTATGTCTGACACTGTTTTTATCATAGATGACAAGGCCATCTCTTTTTTTGTATTTTCTACAAAACGTTGTTGCTAAGTAATAATTATTTATCAGATGTTTTCCATTATTGATGTATATCTTCCACCCTCCTTTCAAGATGCTGTCCATTCCGTTCAACTGCTCTTCCATGTCCTTTGCTCTCTCTCTGTCTGAATTACAATGTCATCGGCTAGCCTGTAAGTTTTTATTTCTTTGTCCTGAACTTTAATTCACTTCCCAGATTTCTCCTTGGTTTCCCTTTACTGCTTGCTCAATTTACAGACTGAATAACATTGGGGATTAGGCTACAACCCTGTATCGCTGCCTTCTCATCTACTGTGTCCAAGTGCTGCTGTAATTCAATGTCTATTTTTAATTATCTTCGACAGTTCGGAATTAGCAATGCCAAACTACTTTAGGCTTCTGTTTTAATGACTCTTTTTTTATCAACTACTTGGGCAGATCCATTTTCATTTATGTAAAACAGTGATTTGTTTCCGTATGCCACTGCATTTAAAAAATTAAATTTACTGTACTTGAAAGAAATGATTTTGGCACACAAATTGCAAGCCTCACCCCCCCCCCCCCCTTTACCAAATTAAAATGTTTAACACTGGCAGTACACAAAGACAAACATTAAATCAGCTACAGAAGGAATAATTGTTTATTTTATTCAGTGTCATGTCCAGACTACAGAAAAAGGTCCATTTGTTTGTCTGAGAAGGAAAGTCTCTTAAAGTTTTAACAATTTTTGTTTTGTGGTAAAAGAAAAAATTTGTGCGGCTATGTACTATTTTGTCGGAACTACAGTTGTTTTATGTTAATCCATTTCTCGTGTTGTGCGTTTTCATGTATCTTTTCCACCATACTGACACTGCATTAAGAGGTACCTTAGAGGCCTTCGTGGAAAGGATAACTTGGATAAGGGGGGAGGGGGAAGGTAATGCTGAAGGTTGTGTGTGACTGTCTTTATTAGATACGCAAGTAAGGTAATGAAAAGTACTTGGTGGAATATAAATAATGGAAGGGGTAGAGGTATCATCACACTGTATACTTGAGGCTTTGAGTCATTGACAGGCCATTTACAAGGAGTGATAACATTGCTAGCCTTTATACAAGTCTCACTTCATAGATAATAGAATACACATACATGCTTTTGTATGCAAGTAAGTGTAGTCTATTAACTCTGAAGAACAGTTCATCTGAATGCACCAAAATTTTTAGTTTTATTTATGTGCTTGCAGAAACTCAACACTACAACTGTATGGCAAGTTATTACCTTTAATCCTTGCATTATTTGTTAAAACTGTGTATCCCATCTGTCCAACAGTCAGCAGCTGCACACAATGGCAAACAACAAGATATCTTAGACGTGATACAGTTACTCGCTTCAATTTTTAATGATTCATCTATAGTACTTACATTGTCTGCACTTTCTAAAAGCTGCCATTGGGTATTATACATACTGTTGCGGAGTTTCTCAGCTTTAATTGTATGAAAAAATTTAAGAATACAAGATGTGTTTTCCAGAAAATACTGATTTAAAATATTCTAATAAAAGAATATTTTAAAATGAATAACTCTGTTGCACAGGTGGCTAAACATCTCTGTACCTTATTTTGAGATATGCAATATGCATTGCAACTGGTAGGCAAGACTCTCTGTCTACGTATGTGCCATAAATGAACGAGTGTGGCTTTGTCCATAACAAACAAGTGTGTGTGTGTGTGTGTGTGTGTGTGTGTGTGTGTGTGTGTGTGTGTGTGTGTGTGTGTGTTTCCCCCTGCGCCGCCCCCCACCCCCTCCCCTGAAGATACACTGCCCAATATCTTAATTTCTAACAGTCTACTTCAATCTCACTTTCAAGAATAAAAATGACAGATTGACATTGCAACTAAGATCTTAACAATTCAGATAATTCTTGATGTTTTTATTTGTTACAGGCAGTCATTAACTGTGCTCAAGGGAGCCAAAGAAATAAAACAAGATCTGATTACTAAATCATCTATAATGTTGGGCCTTGGGGAAACTGATGAGGAAATTCGTAAAACACTTGAAGGTGAGGAATTATAAGCCGTAAATTATTGTAATTCAGTGTATCACTATGAAACAACTGTAAATCATAATCTGCTGCAGGGTAACGTTTGATACCATGTTACTTCACCCTGTGCATTGTGATGTGGTTGGATCCTCCTGGACATGCTGTCCACAAGCTGGTTGAAATGTTGTGGCTCAAGCCTGATGATTCTTCTACAGCTGCCCCTTCTGGGGTACCTCATGCAGTGTGACAGGAGTTGTCCTGTGATAGCGAACTGCAAGTTATAATTGATCTCAAGTGTACTTATTTGGGTTCATGACAGCAACTACTGCAGACCATTCCATTTGGAAAAAAAGGTGTTCATGAGGTGGGCATGGTGTGAAATATTGTCTTGAAAGATCAACTTATTGCCTAAATGTTGACTAAGGGGCTAAATAGTTTGAAGGATTGGATTCTGTCTCAATACTGCAAAGCCCTCAAATTATTCTTGACAATGATGGGCGTCAAACATCCATACATGAGTTTGGCTCAAAAAATGACTGACCTCTCACTTTGCTGAACCTTTGGGACTGTGTATCTGACTTGTGGATTGGTACCTGACCAGACCACATGCACACTCTTCTGTAATGATCATCAGGAGTAAGACAAATTCTGCACTTGTCAAGGGAGATCAGAGTATACTGTTGACTCTGTGTGTGATGAATCTATGAATAACACCTTTGTCCTGTACACCATTTCAGCAGGCGGGTGATGTATCCTACTAACAACCCTTTTTGCCATAAAGCCAAAAATCACACATGGTCTAAGCTACAAATGACTACTTTAGGTAGCTGTCAGAAAAATGTACACAAGCAAAATTTTCCTGTTCAAAATTTGAAAGAGATCACACTGCACTGAGAATGTTTGACTATTTACCTCTATTACACAGGTAGCTGTGTGTAGCAATTTTGTATCATCCAAAAAGCATTGAGAATGACTTCCATAAAAAATGAGCTATGTAAGTCATGAGGGTGGTATAAAACTTTTTTGGATAGTTTAAATGAATGGTTTGGTTACCCGTGTGATTGTTTTCAAAATTGTACTTTTTTGTTTTGGTCTGAAAAAATTTTCAAGAAGTTTGATTTATTATTACATTGCATTTATCCACACATACATAGATGACAAGTAGGCCCTATCCATTGCCTTATCTAACAATGATGATGTAACATTCTGTCAGAAAGTTTCATTGCAACTTAAATTTTTCTGCCTGGTGTGCTAGTATAGCAATATGTGCAGGACAGCTTCTGTGGACTTCTACAATTCTAACAGGTACATGGTGGCAGAATGAAGCTTTGGTTTGAGACATAAGATGTGTTTGGCTTATTTAGTGGATAAGATTAACCAAGGATGGAAATACTGTGAATTCGGGGCATGACATGGTACACAATTGTAATCTATGAAAATGTTCTTGTTGAACTGTTTCTCTCCCCCCTCCCCCTCCCATTTTCCCATGTTAAACATAATTTTTAAATGGTGTCTCTTGAGTAATTTATGACCTTGCCAATGCTTTATGATTACGAATTCTGCACACACTACCTGCCTCTTTCAGTTTGGTTCTTGATCCATTTGTTTGTATTGTCTTCTCTCCTAATAATTCTCACCAAGCAACACTCAGTTTTTGGATGCTCTTCATACACAAGGATGAAAGTACCTTTTGCATGACACTCTAACATAGCTGAATGAAACTTCAACTATACATAAACAAACTGCTACAGTATACTACAGAAGGTAGCTGAAAGACATAAGCGACGGATGAACAGAAATATCACTTCCATTCAAAGATAATAATTACACTGAAGTCACCGTGATTTGTGGTGGTCCGCAGGACATTAATGGGGTGTATGGTCACCCTGAAAGGCAATGCATGCACCACAACATGCTCCCATACTGGTTGCAAGGTTGGTGAGGAGTGCTCGTGTGTTCCACTTGTCAGTCTGTGCAGTTGGCAACTGCCGTATGGTCATTGGTGAATGTGGACATGCTGCAATTTTTCTCATACTAGAAGCATACAATATTGTATACAGTTATGACTATACTAATTTTGCTCAAACTTGGCCACTTCCAATGGATTTTATGCTCCATGATGTTCATGTTCTGTGCAGGAGGCTGGACACCGTTGACACTAAAGCATGAGGAACAGTCTTGTCTTCTCCACAGTCACACAGAATATCATTTTGATTGGTTTATTCCCACTGACTTTTGATCTGCAAACTCCAGGTGTCAGTATATTCAGGGACTTCCAAGTCATCCATTTTTCATCACAGCCAGGAGGTAAGAGTTTTGGAAACACTCTCCCAGCCAGGGGAAGGTAGGTTGTTGCCCTCCATAATTGCAACCTAGTTTTTTCAGCAGTGCTTCCAAATGCTGTCGATGTTCTTACAGCACTCTGTCTTGAAATAGGTTGTCGTGGGTGTAGTCTATCTCAACACATTACATGATGGGATTTAAGTGGGGGGGGAGGGGGGTGCGCGCACATTGGGGTGAGGGTTGGAGGAGCGACAGGCAGGCCAGTGGTGTACACGATGAATATCCTCACGTACAAGAGCTCCTTCACCTTTGCTGTTCGATGTGAGCTCCTTCACCTTTGCTGTTCGATGTGCTCATGCTTTGTCATTTGTAAAAATGAATTCAGGGCTGAATACACCCTTGAGAAGATGCACATGGGGAAGGGAGTATAATGTCACAATGATGCTGACCGGTGAATGTTCAAAGATTTGGAAGTCAGAGCACCCATGCAACATTATGCATCCAGACCCCTAAAACCTGGACCATCAAAATGATCATGTTAGATAATGTTCCTGGATACATTATGTGTTCCCACCCCTCGCCATATGAGGTTATGCCCGGAATCAGACGCATACAATTGTATCATCCACATACATTTTAACTAATCAGATGTTTCGAACATGTCAGAATGAGTGCTCATTGATGCATAGACTGAGAAGATATTCCATGCACATTATTACTTTACTAGTTTCTTTACATGCTTCTGAGAGAAGTGAATTTGAACTGTTCATCTGATTTCAGATGAGTCATTAGTTTTGTTGTAAGAGTTTGTTTCTTTTGCAATCACCAGTGTAGTCTGAACTGTGTGCCACCATTACTGCTAGTTATTGAACTGTGGCAGTTTGCTATGCTCAGTTAGTCTCACACAGGAGCTTTCCCCTTCCATTTTCCCAGTTAGTAGTATTGATTTCAACACCATCTGAAAGACACCACAGGTAGCTTTCTTTTCTTGTTTAGCAGTTCAAGCCTGTGCTTGCATGCAGACATAGAATGAACTGGCCACTGTCTAGAAACAGCTGGAAGCTGCATTGACCATAGTCGATACGGTAGGTGGGGCACCAGTGGCCAAAGCTGCAACATCTTTGGTGTCACAGGAATCTCCTGGAAATCACTGCGTTTTCCATTGTGTAACATCTGACTGATGTTGTTCTAACTAGAGGGTGAGATACAGACAGTGGTGGGTTTGTGAATCTCTTAGTAGAGAGTGAATATAAGAACTGACCACATGTCTGCCCTCTTTTGCCTTAGCAACAGGTAAGAGTTACTGACCAGTCAGCACAGGAGGCCAATCTGTTGGGCCAGTGGCCAATTTTCCTGCTCAGTGCAAGATAGCACAAGGGTCAGTTTATTGGTTATTGGGAGGAGGTGATGAAGCCTCTGAGGTAAGTAGCAGACAGGTTGGAAATGAATGCCAGCGTGCACTCACATACTTGCCCGAGATGTGGAGGAGACTCGAAGTGGCTGTTTAAACCCAGTGGGTGCAACCAGTTAAAAATTGTGGCCCATGTTGGCACAAATGATGCCTGCTGCCTGGTTCTGAGGCTATCCTTGATTCCTTTAGGCAGTTGACAAGATGGTCAAACATTGTTAGTCTCGCACTATTTGCAGCAACGTACCTGGAGGCAATCACAGTGCTCTGGTTTGGAACAGTGTGAAAGGTCTAAAGTAGAAGCTCAGACAATTCTGCACTGATCTCTGATATGAATTTCTTGATCTCTGCTAATAGGTGGAGAACTGTAGGGGCCCCCCTCAATAGGTCAGGTGAACATTACAAAATGGGAGTGGCTATGTGAATAGCAAAGTACACTTGGCATGTAATTTTGGTTTTGAAACTTGGATTCCTCTGTGTGATCAATGACGAATCAACTCCATAGAAAAATTATCCAACATGCAGGAGGAACAGAAAGATACAATAATTATTGTCAGTTAATAATTCCAAGACAGTATTGGAAGCAGAGACTGGCTGAAACCAGACATGAATAACAGCAAAATACTAAATTCAGAATGGATAAATGAGGTGCCAGTGTATTGGCATACAGAACTTGATAGTACCTAATGAGATTACAAATGTGAACTAACCTGGTTTAAGGTAAGCACAAACATAGAAACCAGATGCATTTACACACACACACACACACACACACACACACACACACACACACACACGCACACACACACAGTATAACCCCGCTTTTACATTCCTGAAAGTTAATGTTTTCCTGCCATTTACGACATTTTTTTATTTGTCTTGTCAAATTTCTTGTGTCCACGACAGTAATTAGCACCCAATTTTGCATAAACATGTTTATAATTTTCCTGCGATTTACGCATTACGAAAAAATGTTCATGGAGAAAAAAAATATTGGCTGTTCAGTAGTGTTTACAAATATTATGTGGTATTCCACTCAGTGGATTTGAACCGATAAACATGTAAAAGATGGAACAATTCATGTCGTATCGCCTACTGCAGCTGCTAAGTTCTACTTGGCGTGGTGGTTGACGGGAGTAACTAGGTTTGTTCGAATTAAGATCTCATGATCAATCGCAACAATTTCCAAACTGTCTCTACCACACAAATACAGTTTTGTGATTGTTGTGATCATCGTGACAGCTTTGTCAAACCATATTTAGGCGTTTGGCCACTTGTAGCACTAGTTTACACAGTCATTCACTTAGCATTGCTCATAGGTTTTTGGTTAAACACAGCAATTGGAAAATACAGGATCGAGAAGGGAGCCAACAAAATAAGCATTATTATTATTATTATTATTATTATTTTTTACAAAGAATAGTAGGAAGGTACGAGGCGTGTTTTTTTTTAAAGTAAGTACCGTTTTCGAATTTTAAAAAAACGTGCTAAGATATCTCAATAATTTTATTGTTACATGAAAGCCTGTACCTTAATCTTCTTTTCTACATAATTTTTGTCAATATTGAGGCACTTGTTATAACGTTGTACCAGCTTTTGAATACCCTTCTCATAGAAGTCTGCCGCCTGACTTGTTAACCACTGCATCACCACTGTTTTGACTTCGTCATCGTCTTGAAGACGCTGACCGCCAAAGTGTTTCTTCAAGTGCAGGAACAGATGGTAGTCACTGGGCGCAAGATCGGGGCTGTATGGAGGATCTAGAATTTCCCAGTGAAAATATGTGATGAAATCATTGGTCTGACTCGCGACATGCAGAATGGGCATTGTCCTGCAGGAAAATGATGGCCTTCCTGAACTTCCATGGACAGTTGCTTTGATTCTGGTGTGACGTAGGCCACCCATGTTTCATCGCCCGTAACAATTTGGCTTAAGAAATCATCATTGTCGTGGTACCGCTCAAGGAAAGTCAATGCACTGTCTAAATGTTTGGTTTTGTGCACATCCATCAACATTTGCGGTAGCCAACGTGTGCACAATTTTCGGTAATTCAGGTGCTCAGTCACAATGCCATGAGAAACATTAGAAAGTCATCCCGCAAGGAGGAAATCGTAAAGCGTCTGATTTCTCTCACCTTATTGTCCACTTCCTGCACCAAACTTTCATTAACGACCAAAGGATGCCCACTCTGTTGTTCATCATGCACATTTGTGCAGCCATCTTTAAATGCTGTCACCCACTTTCTTACCATTCCATCACTCATGTTTTTTCCGTAAACTGCACAGATCTCATGATGAATATCGTTCGCTTTTAGGCCTTTAGCACTAAGATATCTTATAACAGCCCGTACTTCACAGTCGGTGGGACTCACGATTATCGAAAACATCTTAAACACTGACTACACAATGTAAACAAGGAAGAATCAGACTGTAATGGCGTCAGTGCATAGACAACAGATGTAGGTACCCAGTGCGCCTTCCTTTCGTCTTCCCCTCTCCTTCCCTCTTTCCTGATGAGGCAACAGTTTGTTGCGAAAGCTTGAATTTTGTGTGTATGTTTGTGTTTGTTTGTGTGTCTATCGACCTGCCAGCGCTTTTGTTCGGTAAGTCACCTCATCTTTGTTTTTATATATAAATTTTCCCACGTGGAATGTTTCCTTCCATTATATATATATATATATATATATATATATATATACACACACACACTCCTGGAAATGGAAATAAGAACACTGTGAATTCATTGTCCCAGGAAGGGGAAACTTTATTGACACATTCCTGGGGTCAGATACATCACATGATCACACTGACAGAACCACAGGCACATAGACACAGGCAACAGAGCATGCACAATGTCGGAACTAGTACAGTGTATATCCACCTTTCGCAGCAATGCAGGCTGCTATTCTCCCATGGAGACGATCGTAGAGATGCTGGATGTAGTCCTGTGGAACGGCTTGCCATGCCATTTCCACCTGGCGCCTCAGTTGGACCAGCGTTCGTGCTGGACGTGCAGACCGCGTGACACGACTCTTCATCCAGTCCCAAACATGCTCAATGGGGGACAGATCCGGAGATCTTGCTGGCCGGGGTAGTTGACTTACACCTTCTAGAGCACGTTGGGTGGCACGGGATACATGCGGACGTGCATTGTCCTGTTGGAACAGCAAGTTCCCTTGCCGGTCTAGGAATGGTAGAACGATGGGTTCGATGACGGTTTGGATGTACCGTGCACTATTCAGTGTCCCCTCGACGATCACCAGTGGTGTACGGCCAGTGTAGGAGATCGCTCCCCACACCATGATGCTGGGTGTTGGCCCTGTGTGCCTCGGTCGTATGCAGTCCTGATTGTGGCGCTCACCTGCACGGCGCCAAACACGCATACGACCATCATTGGCACCAAGGCAGAAGCGACTCTCATCGCTGAAGACGACACGTCTCCATTCGTCCCTCCATTCACGCCTGTCGCGACACCACTGGAGGCGGGCTGCACGATGTTGGGGCGTGAGCGGAAGACGGCCTAACGGTGTGCGGGACCGTAGCCCAGCTTCATGGAGACGGTTGCGAATGGTCCTCGCCGATACCCCAGGAGCAACAGTGTCCCTAATTTGCTGGGAAGTGGCGGTGCGGTCCCCTACGGCACTGCGTAGGATCCTACGGTCTTGGCGTGCATCCGTGCGTCGCTGTGGTCCGGTCCCAGGTCGACGGGCACGTGCACCTTCCGCCGACCACTGGCGACAACATCGATGTACTGTGGAGACCTCACGCCCCACGTGTTGAGCAATTCGGCGGTACGTCCACCCGGCCTCCCGCATGCCCACTATACGCCCTCGCTCAAAGTCCGTCAACTGCACATACGGTTCACGTCCACGCTGTCGCGGCATGCTACCAGTGTTAAAGACTGCGATGGAGCTCCGTATGCCACGGCAAACTGGCTGACACTGACGGCGGCGGTGCACAAATGCTGCGCAGCTAGCGCCATTCGACGGCCAACACCGCGGTTCCTGGTGTGTCCGCTGTGCCGTGCGTGTGATCATTGCTTGTACAGCCCTCTCGCAGTGTCCGGAGCAAGTATGATGAGTCTGACACACCGGTGTCAGTGTGTTCTTTTTTCCATTTCCAGGAGTGTGTGTGTGTGTGTGTGTGTGTGTGTGTGTGTGTGTGTGTGTGTGTGTGTATATATATATATGTATATATTGCAAAGATTCATTCAATTTTACATATGTAAAGCATTATATACAGCTAAAATTAAAATTCACTGCTAATTGCAGTGTTGCTTATATGAGCTCAGGGTACATTTATTGTACAATTCGGTCTATTCACAGTTCATTTTGCCTCAGCATTTGCACTAGGAATAATTCTTAATACAGACCTGAGCACATTTAGCAAATTTGGAACCTGAACATTTTTGGCTCTCAAGGTACAGAAAACACTAAGGCACCTTCTGATTGCATTCTGTTCAATGCACAACCCTTGATTCAAAATATCTTCTGTGTTACAATGTTGGTCATTCAAACAATCTTCAACTACATCAGCTAACCGAAGTCGGTTAATTACTTCTTGAAAGTGCTTAAATTTGAGCTTGTACCAAGACAAAGAGGCATCCAAGATTGTACTGCGATTGGCAAATGATCTTCAACTTTGAAATTCGTGACTAAATATGTTTTCAATTCGACTTAAAAGTCCATAACATTATCTTCAAGGTGTTTTCTAAAACAGTGAACTTATTGAAAACAACTCCATTTGCTCCACTACTAAAATATATACCATTCTTTGCTCAGTTTTACTAATCAGAGTCTTGGCTGCATCAAGTTTCCATTATACTAATATCAGAGCATTCCAAAAAGTTAAAACATTCTAAAACAACTGCACCAATATGGAAAAAAGTTGAATAAATGTCCAACGTTGACTATTATCAGAATCATTATAAAAAAAAGCAAAAACTTCAGAGCTTTGGGACAACCATCAATACTTTCATGTTGAATGTTAATGGGTTCCCAATTTGTAATGGTTCTGACAACTGCTCCTGTTAAAGAAAGCTGTCTAGTTGGTAAATATAGGATAATTTCACTTCATTCTATATCTAAAATTCAAAAAGCTTTGAAATTTCCCTTCACTTTGCAGAAACAGAGAAATGACCATACAGTATTAGGAATAGTTTTTCTTCACCACAGGGGTGGAGATAGTAGGGAAAGCCGTGGTGTGTCAGGCAAAATAAAAATTGTTTTAACCACCATTGCAAAAGTTAGAAAAATATGTGATGAGTTTGAAATGATATAGGGCATGGGATCTAATCAAAAAATAACCAGAACACGGGGTTTCCAGGGAAATAGGGGATAGTTGGCAACCCTGGTGGTTTTCTGCATAAGTGAGGAGGCACAGTATGTGATAACTTCAAAAAGATGACTACAGTGTAAGAGATGCAGAATAACACATACTGAAGCATCTCACAAAATACTTACGTACTTAATTGCACTTGACAACAACAAAAAATTCTTGATATGCATCATGTTAAGCATGAAAAAATACATACCTAGTGCATTATTTCACTATTTTGACAGTTGCAGGCTTTCCAAAAACATTATGATGTATGAAATTGAGTCAAACATTTCTACTTCCAAGCCAGTTATCAGGTCCAATGACATCAGCACTTTTTATTAGATAATACACAAGTTCTTGACAAGTATTTTGATCCCTATTATGTACATATACATAAGTGCGAAAAATGCAAGGGGGTATCCTATACGTAATTTTTACCACTTAAAATGTTATTTCCCACATTTTACACTATTTTTTGAAGGCCCTTGAGAATTGTAAAAGTGGGGTTTCACTTTTATTACCTGCCTGAGGAAGTGGCTGTAGGAGTAGAGTGCTTCAGAGAAAACCTGAAGCATGTTTTAAATTTCCACATTGTGCTACTGTAAATTCAATTTGCCGGCTATAGGAGAGTCATGTAATCCAAACTGCTGCCAGAGACAGGGCTTCATGGGAGATTGTCATATACGCACATTACAGTGAGTAGATAGTTACAGAAATAACTCTTGAGGGCAATGTCCTAAGCCTCCCAGTAACCACCCGAACAGAAATTTTTGAATGGATTAATGTAGATGAGGACTTCTGTTGTTATGAGGAATGTTAAGAAAGTAGGAAAATATGTTTGCTTAGTAATAATATCAGAGAAATTGCAGAGTGTCTGAGTAGTCACAACTGACATTCTGGTCAGAGGGAAAGATGTGCACACATGGATAAAAATTCAAAAGCATTGAAGTATATGCCTTAGAGCAGTACCAGTAACTCCCCACCCCTGATTCTTTAAAGAATCAAACTCCTACGTATAAAAGAACTCTGTTTAAATATAAGCTAGCTTTTCATGCATGTCAATGTCATATCTCATGAAGTACATGTTGTACAGTGATATAATGTTGCATATATATATATATAATGGAGGGAAACATTCCACGCGAGAAAATATATTTAAAAACAAAGATGATGTGACGTACCATACGAAAGCGCTGTCAGGTCGATAGAAACACGAACAGACACATACATACACACAAAATTCAAGCTTTCGCAAAAAACTGTTGCCTCATCAGGAAAGAGGGAAGGAGAGGGAAAGACGAAAGGAAGTGGGTTTTAAGGGAGAGGGTAAGGAGTCATTCCAATCCCGGGAGCGGAAAGACTTACCTTAGGGGGGGGAAAAGGACGGGTATGCACTCGCGCGCGCGCACACACACACACACACACACACACACACACACACACACACACATATCCATCCACACATATACAGACACAAGCAGACATTTGTAAAGGCAAAGAGTCTGGGCATAGATGTCAGTCGAGGCGGAAGTACAAAGGCAAAGATGTTGTTGAATGACAGGTGAGGTATGAGCGGCAGCAACTTGAAATTAGCGGAGGTTGAGGCCTGGCGGCACGAGTGTATACCTGTCCTTTTTTTCCCCCTAAGGTAAGTCTTTCCGCTCCCGGGATTGGAATGACTCCTTACCCTCTCCCTTAAAACCCACTTCCTTTCGTCTTTCCCTCTCCTTCCCTCTTTCCTGATGAGGCAACAGTTTGTTGCGAAAGCTTGAATTTTGTGTGTATGTATGTGTCTGTTCGTGTTTCTATCGACCTGCCAGCGCTTTCGTATGGTAAGTCACATCATCTTTGTTTTTTGTTTTTTTTAAAAAAAAAGATATGTGTGTGTCAGCAAAATGTATTGTGAATAATTAGTAAAAACCTAATAAATTAAAACGTTATGCCTGATGCTGAAGTTTTCCTTCAGGAACAGTGAACATCTAGTACGGAAAAGAAACTTTTCTTTTCCTTATTTTGGGGATTGTCAAATAATGGATATTTGCGTGCCACGAGTTACAGTTACTCAATACATGTTCAGTATCTAACTTTAATAATTGATGTATTAACTGTTCATTTTTTTTCAAAACTGTGTTCCAAAAAATTATTCTTTTTATTATGAAAGACATCCTATAATGAATGACATTACATATTACAGCTTTTAAAGATCATAAACTAAGTTAATACATTTTGAAAACTGCCTGTAATAAAACCCTGAGTATACTTGTGCACTGGACTTTGATTAAAATATTCTGAAACTTGATTTTTTAGCTTCTGTGAAGCCTATCCATGTATTACAAGAGCTGACTGGAGCACAGTGGATGTATTATTCTCATACCACTGAAATGTCACTTTCAGTCTTTAGTGACGTAACATCACCTTCTTCTTCACTTTCTGAGCTAAATTCACTGTCAAACTGAGGGTCTTTATATCCTTTTTTAAAAAAAATTGCCTCAACAATACAAGAGAGTCTGAAAGCATGCATTTTGTTGTCCAGTATCCAAATCTGCACAATGTAAATGTGCTTCAAATATAGTACCAGATGCTCTCAAATGGCAATGAACATTTAATCTGTAGTTCAGGGCTTCCATTGTCTCTATAGCATATTTTATGGACCTTTCTCCAAGTCACTGTTTTCACCTGTCTTTCCTTCCCTTGAATGAGCTTAGCATGTATACACTTTTAACTCCTTTTTCGTCTTCATGTTCTGTGGTTTTGATGTGGTCACATAAGACCCTAGTTGTTTTTGTACCCTAAAACAAAACAAACAATCCAGATGCTCTCCCAGTGGCCAATTATCAGTGCTGAAATGGATACAGGCAGTGTTTTATTTTTTTGAAAATATTTACGTTGCCCGAGTATACTCGTGGTTTAACCTTAACACAAGAATACATTTTTTACTGAGTAGATTATGAAAGACAATTTAATATGAAAAATTGAAAGTTACATGTTGCCTCTGGAAGCCATTAGATAAGCAACATTTAACTTGTACTGAATTACTGTTTCAGCTGTTTAGTAATGTACTTGTCATGAGGGATGGGAAAGAGCCACTGTGGTAGAAGCCTTTGGTGAATTTTGCCAACCAGTCAGTAAGTGCTAAGAAGTTTTGGTCATATAGGAAGTCAGTAAATGGATCAAACATTTATTCACTCAGTGATCATATTGACAATGAAAAAGATGACAATTATTGAATTCAGTCTGTAGTAGGTATCTTTGTTCATCAGTCGCACAAATCCTGAAATGGAAGATACTGAGAAAAAAGTTTGCTGAGTAAAAAAATGAATCAATTTTGTTCAGTAGTCGAAAGGGATCCAATGTGAGATAATGCAAATAAACATGCTCCTCTTCTAATAGCTTTCATTTGTCATTGGAGCAACAAAGGATAGCAAGTGAGAAGAAAGAATCAGTCCCCTTTTCAAGAAGAGTTGCTGGATAGCTGCACATGATCATAGGCCTGTATCACTGATGCCAGTCTGTAGTAGAAATATAAAAAGTTTTATACTCAAACTGACTTTTTGACAGCAAAAATCTCCTCTACATAAGTTAACATGGATTCTGTATGAACACGTGTTGCTAAACACAGCTTGCTAGTCTTATCCATGTTAATGTCCCACTCCTTTACTTTTGAAAGAATTTGATAGACTTCTGCACTGTCACCTAGTGGACAAAATACAAGGTCAGAAGCTCGATGACGCTGTTGTCTGTAGGAAGCTTGCAATACCTAATGACTGGCTGAGATTCAGTAATACTTAGGAAGATTGATATGATTCATTCAGGGACTTGCCGTTTACCCAGTGTAAATGAGTGCAACATATACCGCATAAATAGATTAAAGAAAAAAAATTACTATATATCATGCTATAGGTGATGAAACACCTATAAATAAAAAGGGAAGTCAACCACTCACCTACAGGAGATAGATATGTGGAGTACAGAAACGCACTAGCTTTGTTTCTAGTAGCACAAGTACACATTCTCACAGACACACAAACTCCTGTGGCCTGTGTCTAGGACAATTAATCATGCTTGATTATTGAAAGCAGTTGCCTGAGGGGATAGTGAGAGAGAATATGAATGGTTGCACATGGGGGGGGGGGGGGTTGGAGAGAAGGCAATGCACAATCTGAACAGAGGAGTGGTGTGCACAGAAGAGAAAAAGAAAAAGGTGATGCAGTGGGAACACGTTTCTGATCCACTATAGTTTGGCAACAGGCCTTCATCAGAGTGTACAGTTGGTTACCTATTGTATCCACAGTAGAATGTTGTATAGTAGTTGCAGCATACCTGATACATTACATTACATGGCTGCATTCATTTGTAACTGACACTGGAATGTGGTACGAAGTAAGGTATGGGTGTATAGAACCAGTCATGCACCTGGTTGACCACAAGGGAATGGTCCATGAGCTGCAGGATTGAATTAGGGATGGACAATGATATTCTGCAGGAAGGGAGATCTATCCTACCCACATCTCACCTGGAGGCATGATGAGGTTATCTAAGAGCATGTAGTTTAGCTTTTCAGGGGACTTGTTGGTCAACAGGTTTCTTGTGTCTCAGGAGCAGATTGCATGGGAGATTTGTTTATGTATGAGGTGGATAGAATACTGTCAGTAAAGGTCCTGATAAGGTTATTGGTATATTTTGACAACTCCTGTTTTCTTCCACAGATGGTGAGGTTATAAGGAAGAGACTTTTTGACCTGGAATGGATGACAGCTGTCAAAGTGGAGGTATGGTTGTTGGTTGATATGGACAGACTATCCATCTAACAGATTGAGACTGACATCTAGGAAGGTAGTTTGAACAGTTGAGGTGAAGCAGATTTGGGAATAGGTATTGAGGCTATGGAGGAAAGAGCAAAATTTGTCCACACCATGCATCCATGAAAATAGCAGTGAACCTCTAAACCAGATGAGAGGTTTCAGAAGTTGACATGGTAGGAGAGGTTCCTCCAGGTGGCTCATAAATAAGATGGCAGAAAATAGTGCCATGCTAGTAACCATGGCAGAACCATAGATTTGTTTATAAATTTGGCATTAATACTGAAAAATTGTGGGTCAGGGTGCGATTCGTTCGAAGGATTGGAAAAGTAGTGCTTCTCGGCTGCAAGGCCATGGGCATGGGGCATGTTGGTATACAAGGCCATCACATCCACAGTGAGCGGCTAGGACTCTGGTGGTAATGGGACAGGAACTGTGAACAGGCAGTAAAGTGAGCAGTGTCTTGAATGCAGACTGGGAATGAAGGACAACAGGTTGGAGGTGTTGATCAACAAAGGCAGAGATTCGTTCTGTGGAAGCACTGTGCCAAGCCACAATGGGATGACCTGCAGTGTGGGATTGTGTTTGTGGAGTTGGACCTAAGGTGTTCAGGTCCTCTTGGCCATCTGGGATGGGATCATCTCTGCATACAAACCTTACCACGATGATCCCATACCAGAAGTCCAACATGACCTCAAGCAGCTTCTCGAGGCCTTAGCCATAAGTCATCCCATAACCTGACACCTGAATCCATCTCTCTCCTAACAACAGCAACACCCAACACCTCAAACTCCACAAACCCAACCCCACAGGTCTCCCATCTGGTTGTCCCATTGCAGCTGGGTACAGTGCTCCCAAAGGATGAACCTCTGCATTTGTTTGCCAACACTTCCAAACTATTATCATTAACCTTCTATTTTACATTCAAGGCACTTCTCACTCCTTTACCACCTCTCCACCGCTCCTGCTCATTATCACCAGACACCTTGTTTGTCACTTTGGATGTGTCTTTGCACATCATCACCTCCCACACCTATGGCACTGATGCCATCGAACACTACCTTTTCTAACAACCCACTATCTTATGTCAATTTATTTATGAACCATCTGGAGGAATCCTTTCTTTCCAATCAACACCTAAAACCTCTTATCTGGTTCAGATTCAGTGATGATATTTTCATGATCTGTGCTCGCAGCAAGGATAACCTTCGCTCTTTCCTCCATAACCTCAACACATTTTCCCCAATCTACTTCACCTGGACCTTCTCAACTCATTGAGTCACATTCTTAGATGTCAATGTGTCTGTCCATGTCAAGTACACTAAGCATCAGCAGTACCTTCACTTTGACAGCTGTCACCCATTCCAGGTCAAAAAGCCTCTTGCTTAATGCCTTTCATCTATGGATGCCGCATCTGCTGTGGAAAGGAGTTGTGAAAATATACCGATAACCTTACCAGAGCTCTGTTACTGGCAGACAATATCCTATCCACCTCAAAGTCTCCCATACCATATGCTCATCTGATCACCCACTATAACCCTGGCCTTGAAAAATTCAACATCATTCACCACCAGGGCTTAGAGTACCTCTCATCATGCCCAGAGATGACAGATATTACCCACATTCCCCAAGTAGAGTTCCACAGCTCACCCAACCGACAGTATATCCTTATCCATTTCTATTCCAGTCCTGCACACCATACGTAATTCCTTTGTGGTTGGCCCAGGTACAAGATCTGTTCCATACACTCACTCACCACAGTCCATTCTCAGGTGTTTCCTACGCAATAAAAGGCAGGGCCATCTGTGAAAGCAGCCATGTTATAAATCAGCTATGTTATATATCAGCTATGCTGCAACTACTGTACAGCATTCTATGTGGGCATAAGTAACCAACTGCCTAGTTGCACGAGTGGCTATCACCAAACAATGATGAATGCCAAACTTGACCATTGAGTTGCCAACCAAGCTGTATACCACAACACAAATGACTTCAACAGATGATTCACTATGTTGACCATTTGGATATTACCTTCCAGCACAAGTCTCTATGAACTATGAAGATGGGGACTGCCTCTCCATCCTATTCTGCACTCTTATGCAATCACCCTGTACACCCTCCACTAACCCTTTCTCTTCTTTCCACACTCCTCCTCCTCCTCCATCCAGATTGTGCACTGCCTTCCCCTCTCCTTCTTCTTAAACTTTTTGCCCTGTCCATTGTACTTGCAATTTGTTATGTGGCATGGAATACCTGCCTCTCTCCCATTAACCCCTCCCCACCTCCACCAGCTCATGCAGGTGCTTTCAATAATCAAGAATGAATAATCATTCTTACCATGGCTGTGGGAGTGTGCTTTTGAGTGTCTTTGTGGTTGTGTGTGGAGTACTTTTGCCAGAAAAGAGCTAGCACTCATAAGCTATTGGGAATGTTGTTTTCTGTTATGTGTTCTAAGCTCCACCCAGCAATATTTTTTTTATGTATAGCTCCTTCCAGGAATTTCTGTTACAATAATAACTTAAAAATATCTGATTGTAACCATCCTGATCAGCAGGTGCTAGACTAAGATTCATTGCAACAATGTTAAGGAAATGTAATTCATCAAGAAAGGCGTAATGTACAAAATATTGGTAAGACTGATATTTGATGGTGCTCATCAATCTGGAATCTGTAACACCATTTGGGGGGAGGGGGTGTTCACTAAGTAAGTGTAAGAGCATTACAGAGGCACTTACACAGTGCCTCTAACAGTGTCTAGTGGCAGAGGATTCGAGAGAGACACTGTGTATCACAGAGAGGTAGACTGTTGAAAGTCTGCGATTGTACATTCCAGTAACTTTCTTCAGTCTCCACAAATGGAAAAGAGAAGGGGGAATAGATTGTGGTACCATAAGTACTCTTCACCACACATCTTAGGGGGGGCTTGAGAGTGTAGGCATAAATGTAAACATTTATTTGTAAAGTGAGCTACTGTTCTAGCAGAAGTTTCTTCGATAGCTGTAGTATTTTTAATTTTCTTGTTTGCAATAAATTTTACACCATAATTTCTTCCCTGGTGTTTATGACTTGATTTTAATTCAGTTTGGCCTTTGCTTTATCTCAACAATTTTGACAATATTACTGTATCCCACTTGTTCTTATTCAAATCCTCTTCTAAACCCACTAATTTATCTTGGAATCTTAGATTTCTGCAATTTATTGTCCTTAAATGAAAAGTAGAACTAAATGACCATATGAGTATTGTACTGTAATTTTTTAAGTTCTCTAAAATTCCCCTCAATTACTAATTGAGGATGTTAGTTAAATACAGCTGGCTGCATCAAATTACTATAACCAAATCAGAGGGTGCTCTCATTTTACCTCACCAGTACAGTATTTATGTAACTTACAAAACAAAAGAAATGTGTTTATGTGGTCATTCCACCCTGATTATGTGTAGGGCAGCATATGAGCTTTTTAAAAATGGAAGACAGCCATTTCGTGCCATTGAATAGAGGCACTCTTTCAGACTAAATGGTTGTATAATAATCTGTAAATGTATTGAAGCAGCCTAGTTGGTGGACTTCCTCGACGCCTTGTCCTTCCACATATGGCCATAATTTTCTGCCCCCAGTAGCTGAGTGGTCAGCGTGACAGACTGTCAATCCTAAGGGTTCGATTCCCGGCTGGGTCGGAGATTTTCTCCGCTCAGGGACTGGGTGTTGTGTTGTCCAAATCATCATTATTTCATCCCCATCGACGCGCAGGTCGCCGAAGTGGCGTCAAATCGAAAGACTTCACCAGGCGGGAGGCCATAGCCACACGACATTTCATTTTCCACCCACACTCAGAGATCGAGTGTGAGAGGGCATGCCTTCACTACCAGTATTATTCTGTACTGAAACAATTTAACAACATCTTTCACTATAGTCATGACCAGATTTAATCATGCCCTAAAGTGAGGAACATCCTTCCCACATCTCCCAAACTGATACTCCAGCACCCACTTAATCTATGAAATAGCCCAGATCATCCTTAAAACTAACATACAATATCCAAAGATTTTTGCCACAAGGGCTGGACATCTGTGGAAGACCAGATGGAAGGTAGAAGTATTTTATGATATGATAGTAGGATACACCTGTCTTGGGAGTGGAGTAGGATAATACCGGCCTAGACTGAACTGTGTGTGACACCAATCATCTCATGTAACTTCAAAACCGTCTTCTACATGGGTGTGAGCTTAAAGCAGCTGTGCACGCAAATAGGCCATTGCCTGGGACCCCCACCACACACACCCATGACCAGTTTCTTTGAGTTACGCAGATGGGAATTTATAACTTATACTCTGATCGCACAACCCTTCTGAGGCCAGATTCCACTAGACCATCCCAGCCTCATGCCCATGTGTGTCACTTTTCTCAATACACACACACACATCCATCCGCACATACACAGACACAAGCACACATTTGTAAAGGCAAAGAGTTTGGGCAGAGATGTCAGTCACGGCGGAAGTACAGAGGCAAAGATGTTGCTGAAAGACAGGTGAGGTACGAGTGGCGGCAAATTGAAATTAGCGGAGGTTGAGGCCTGGCGGATAACAAGAAGAGAGGATATACTGAAGGGCAAGTTCCCATCTCCGGAGTACTGACAGGTTGGTGTTAGTGGGAAGTATCCAGATAACCCGGACAGTGTAACACTGTGCCAAGATGTGCTGGCTGTGCACCAAGGCATGTTTAGCCACAGGGTGATCCTCATTACCAACAAACACTGTCTGCCTGTGTCCATTCATGCGAATGGACAGTTTGTTGCTGGTCATTCCCACATAGAAAGCGTCACAGTGTAGGCAGGTCAGTTGGTAAATCACGTGGCTCTGCCTTTGATCGTGTACACCTTCCGGGTTACAGGACTGGAGTAGGTGGTGGTGGGAGGGTGCATGGGACAGGTTTTACACCGGGGGCGGTTACAAGGGTAGGAGCCAGAGGGTAGGGGAGGTGGTTTCGGGATTTCATAGGGATGAACTAAGAGGTTACGAAGGTGAGGTGGACGGCGGAAAGACACTCTTGGTGGGGTGGGGAGGATTTCATGAAGGATGGATCTCATTTCAGGGCAGGATTTGAGGAAGTCGTATCCCTGCTGGAGAGCCACATTCAGAGTCTGATCCAGTCCCGGAAAGTATCCTGTCACAAGTGGGGCACTTTTGGGGTTCTTCTGTGGGAGGTTCTGGGTTTGAGGGGATGAGGAAGTGGCTCTGGTTATTTGCTTCTGTACCAGGTCGGGAGGGTATTTGCGGGATGCCAAAGCTGTTTTCAGGTTGTTGGTGTAATGGTTCAGGGCTTCCGGACTGGAGCAGATTCGTTTGCCACGAAGACCTAGGCTGTAGGGAAGGGACCGTTTGATGTGGAATGGGTGGCAGCTGTCATAATGGAGGTACTGTTGCTTGTTGGTGGGTTTAATGTGGACGGACGTGTGAAGCTGGCCATTGGACAGGTGGAGGTCAACGTCAAGGAAAGTGGCATGGGATTTAGAGTAGGACCAGGCGAATCTGATGGAACCAAAGGAGTTAAGGTTGGAGAGGAAATTCTGGAGTTCTTCTGCACTGTGAGTCCAGATCATGAAGATGTCATCAATAAATCTGTACCAAACTTTGGGTTGGCAGGCCTGGGTAACCAAGAAGGCTTCCTCTAGGCGACCCATGAATAGGTTGGCGTACGAGGGGGCCATCCTGGTACCCATGGCTGTTCCCTTTAATTGTTGGTATGTTTGGTCTTCAAAAGTGAAGAAGTTGGGGTCAGGATGAAGATGGCGAAGGTAATAAGGAAAGATGTTTTAGGTAGGGTGGCAGGTGATCGGCGTGAAAGGAAGTGCTCCATCGCAGCGAGGCCCTGGACGTGCGGAATATTTGTGTATAAGGAAGTGGCATCAATGGTTACAAGGATGGTTTCCGGGGGTAACAGACTGGGTAGGGATTCCAGGCATTCGAGAAAGTGGTTGGTGTCTTTGATGAAGGATGGGAGACTGCATGTAATGGGTTGAAGGTGTTGATCTACGTAGGCAGAGATACGTTCTGTGGGGGCTTGGTAACCAGCTACAATGGGGCGGCCGGGATGATTGGGTTTGTGAATTTTAGGAAGAAGGTAGAAGGTAGGGGTGCGGTGTCGGTGGGGTCAGGAGGTTGATGGAGTCAGGTGAAAGGTTTTGTAGGGGGCCTAAGGTTCTGAGGATTCCTTGAAGCTCCGCCTGGACATCAGGAATAGGATTACCTTGGCAAACTTTGTATGTGGTGTTGTCTGGAAGCTGACGCAGTCCCTCAGCCACATACTCCCGACAATCAAGTACCACGGTCATGGAACCCTATTCGCCGGAAGAATGACGATGGATCGGTCAGCCTTCAGATCATGGATAGCTTGGGCTTCAGCAGTGGTGATGTTGGGAGTAGGATTAAGGTTTTTTAAGGAGGACTGAGAAGCAAGGCTGGAAGTCAGAAATTCCTGGAAGGTTTGGAGAGGGTGATTTTGAGGAAGAGGAGGTGGGTCCCGCTGTGAAGGAGGACGGAACTGTTCCCGGCAGGGTTCTATTTGGATGGTGTCTTGGGGAGTTGGATCATTAGGAGTAGGATTCGGATCATTTTTCTCCGTGGCAAAGTGATATTTCCAGCAGAGAGTACGAGTGTAGGACAGTAAATCTTTGACGAGGGCTGTTTGGTTGAATCTGGGAGTGGGGCTGAAGGTGAGGCCTTTGGATAGGACAGAGGTTTCGGATTGGGAGGATCCAACTCCCCAAGACGCTATCCAAATTGACCCTGCCTGGAACAGTTCCGTCCTCGGTCACAGCAGGACCCACCTCCTGTTCCTCAAGATCACCCTCTCCGAACTTTCCAGATATTTCTGACTTCCAGCCTTGCTTCTCAGTCCTTCTTAAAAAACCTTAATCCTACTCCCAACATCACCACTGCTGAAGCCCAAACCATCCGTGATCTGAAGGCTGACCGATCATCGTCATTCTTCCGGCGGACAAGGGTTCCATGACCGTGGTACTTGATTGTCGGGAGTATGTGGCTGAGGGACTGCGTCAGCTTTCAGACAACACCACATACAAAGTTTGCCAAGGTAATCCCATTCCTGATGTCCAGGCGGAGCTTCAAGGAATCCTCAGAACCTTGGGCCCCCTACAAAACCTTTCACCTGACTCCATCAACCTCCTGACCCCACCGAAACCCCGCACACCTTCGTTCTACCTTCTTCCTAAAATTCACAAACCCAATCATCCCAGCCGCCCCATTGTAGCTGGTTACCAAGCCCCCACAGAACGTATCTCTGCCTACGTAGATCAACACCTTCAACCCATTACATGCAGTCTCCCATCCTTCATCAAAGACACCAACCACTTTCTCGAACGCCTGGAATCCTTACCCAATCTATTACCCCCGGAAACCATCCTTGTAACCATTGATGCCACTTCCTTATACACAAATATTCCGCACGTCCAGGGCATCGCTGCGGTGGAGCATTTCCTTTCACGCCGATCACCTGCCACCCTACCTAAAACATCTTTCCTTGTTACCTTCGCCATCTTCATTCTGACCCCAACTTCTTCACTTTTGAAGACCAAACATACCAACAATTAAAGGGAACAACCATGGGTACCAGGGTGGCCCCCTCGTACGCCAACCTATTCATGGGTCGCTTAGAGGAAGCCTTCTTGGTTACCCAGGCCTACCAACCCAAAGTTTGGTACAGATTTATTGATGACATTTTCATGATCTGGACTCACAGTGAAGAAGAACTCCAGAATTTCCTCTCCAACCTCAACTCCTTTGGTTCCATCAGATTCACCTGGTCCTACTCCAAATCCCATGCCACTTTCCTTGACATTGACCTCCACCTGTCCAATGGCCATCTTCACACGTCCGTCCACATCAAACCCACCAACAAGCAACAGTACCTCCATTATGACAGCTGCCACCCATTCCACATCAAACGGTCCCTTCCCTACAGCCTAGGTCTTCGTGGCAAACGAATCTGCTCCAGTCCGGAATCCCTGAACCATTA